>NC_081408.1:457165567-457466400 GCF_030272615.1 Cryptomeria japonica | reverse complement strand
CAACTATAACATCTGACAAAATTCCTCTATCCTTTATGCTTCGATGAATGTCCATACCATGTTCTAAATCTCCCATTTTGGCACAGGCAGGGAGGATAGTAGCAATGGTCGTGGAATTTGGCTTTACACCTACCGATTGCATTTGATTGAAAGTTTCTAAAGCCTTCTCAACAAATCCATTTTGTGCATATCTGACAATCATTGCAGTCCAAGAAACCACATTTCTTTAAGGCAATTTGTCAAACAGTTCCCGTGCCTTGTCTATGCTTCCACATTTTGCATACATGCTAACAGAGCAGTTGCAACTACATCTGACAAAATTCCTCTATCTTTTATGCTTTGATGGATGTCCATACCCTATTCTAAAGCTCCCATTTTGGCACAGGCTGGGAGTACATTGGCAAATGTAACTAAATAAATGCAATGATCAGCTCCAAAGACATCAAACCACTACTAACAAAACTGAGAGTCTAAAATATGATAGGGAATAGTGTGAGCTGTCTTGAAATAAAATATTTTATTTTCAATTTCAACTAAAACATAATTACTCAGTTATTTAATGTTATTAATAAGTGTTTAATTTATGAAAGAGATAAATGGTTGGCCACAAGTACATGAGTTACTAAATGCACACAAATAAGTGAATTTGATATTCAAAACTATCTACAATGAATTCAATTCTTGTCCATTAGTCATTTATGTTTGCAATAAGCATCTTTCTTTGTTTTTCTTAATCTTTATTCATAGTTATGTGCATATTTCACATTCTATAATTAGGATATCAATTGCTATGCCTAAACACTAGCATGATGTTTGTGTTGTGGTATAGATGCGTGGAAACATAATTATGGGATTGTTATATTATAGAGATCATAAATATAGATATCACATATTAGTTCTAGCTCTTCTTGGATTGAGTCTAAAGTTGACATGCAATCATAAAGCCATTATTAGTAGATCTATCCATTTCTAGTAAAGACAATCAAGAAAGTCAATTTGATATTGAGAGTTTCTTATCTGTTTACCTATTGATCATTATTAAGCCATAATATTTAGGTCTATTTATCTCTCTTGCAAAACCTCTGTAAGTGTCCTAGATTGTCCCTACTACTCACTCTTCAATGAAATAGTGGAGTTCTAAAGATTTGTTGCACAAGATGGTGTTGAACGTATCAACAAGGCTAGCATGGAAGGCATGTTCAAGCTTCCACTTGTACAACTTACAACAAATGATTTGTTGATAGAAGAAATTCTTGAAATAGGGATACAATCAAAAGACAAGTAAGTACATACAAACCTCCTCAGTTGAAAGTAAAATCTATGTATAAAAAGAGTACATTGAATCCCAATCCATAAACACAATAGAGATACTGATGGAGACTTAATTGGATGTACGCACCAGAGTTGTTAGAGTATGCTAAGCTATTACATAATGTTTCCTAAAGCTACATTAGTATTTTACCCAAATCATTATCTACCAAAACTAACTATAGTAATCCTTTTGAGGATTCATTTCATGGTGCTAGATCTTCATTTAGTTCCACTTCTTGTTGGAGAAAAAGAACAATTATTTCTTGAGGTAGATGAATATCTCATCAACAAAGGACAAGACCCTTTCTAGAATATAACAAATTCTACTCCAACAAAAGATCATGGGATCTTCACTAGAGATATGGAATAAGAGATAGGTTTCTATTGCTGCATTAAAAGCATTGGCATGTTCTTCATTTATTGATGTAAAATCTCTGTGATGCCACCACAACCAACAAAGGTGTAAAAAGTTGTTTGCAATGCATGGATTTTTAGGATTGTCCTTTGAGAAAATAGAATTAAAGTATGGAAGCAGTATCTACCAGCTCCTGAGGGAATCTTGATGAAAAATAACTATAAAATATTTGGGCGAGCTTATATGCAAAAACTTATGCTTATTGATGGGTTTATGTACAGAAATAAGCACAAATTAAGTGGTAAAGGGGCTTTTGGAAACAAGAGGGACAGAGAGGCAATGGAAGTGAAAACTTCTGGTGTTGTGTCTGCTCCATCTCAGAATGGGAATGGCGAAGGTGTTATAATAGGAGCTAAGAAGGGTGTTGGAAGAAGCAGGCGTGTTTACATTCCCCCATTTAAGCTAGCTCAAATGATGAAAGATGTGGAAGACAAGAGTAGTGTGGAATACCAGTGCATGGCATGGGATGCCCTTCGGAAGAGTATTAATGGGTTAGTAAACAAGGTAAATCATCTAACATCAAGAACATCATTCCAGAGTTGTTTGCAGAGAATCTCATCTGTGGGAGGGGTCTATTTTGTAGGTCTTGTATGAAATCCCAAATGGCATCCCCTAGATTTATAGATGTTTTTGTTGCATTGGTTGCTATGGTAAATACAAAATTTCCTGAAGTTGGCAATCTACTTTTGCGAAGAATTATTTTGCAGCTTAAGAGGGCATACAAACACAATGACAAACACATGTTGATAGCAGGAGCCAAATTCATAGCTCATTTAGTGAATCAAGAAGTTGCACATGAGATCATTGCCTTGGAACTTCTCACCCTTTTACTAGAGAACCCCACAGATGATAGTGTAGAGGTTGGTGTTGGGTTCATGAAAGAATGTGGTTCTTTGTTGCAAGACCTTTCACCCAAAGGTCTCTATGGGATTTTTGAAAGATTTTAAGGTATTCTCCATGAGGGGGAAATTGACAAACGAGTATAGTTTTTAATCAAAGGCCTTTTTACATTTTGCAAAGCTAAATTTGAGGGTCATCTAGTTATGCATCCAGATCAGTTAACACATGAAGTTTTCCTAGAAGATGAACTTGATCAAGAAGCTAGTTTGGATGTTTTCAAGCCAGATCCCGATTTCTTAGAGCATGAGGCAACCTATGAAAAATTGAAGAAATATATCCTTGGAGATGCTTCTTCAGATGAAGCAGAAGGGGAGAATGATTCAAGTGATGATTCGAATGATGATGATGATGATGATGATGATGATGATGATGATGATGATGATGATGATGATGATGATGATGAGGAAGGTGAGGAAGAGGAAGATGAGGAAGCACTGAGAATATAGGATGAGACAGAGACAAACTTGGTCAATTTAAGACGTACAATTTATTTGCCAATCATGTCAAGTGTTGATTTTGAGGAAGCTGGTCATAAGCTACTAAAGATCAAGCTTGAACCTGGTCAAGAGAGAACATACCTTCATTATTATGGTCTTCTTGGGCAAAGATTTTGTATGATGAATAAAATTTATGAGGAATTTTTTGATAAGTGTTTTGTACAACAGTATTCCATGATACACAAATTGGAAACAAATAAACTACATAATGTTGCAAAGCTTTTTGCCCACTTACTTGGCACATATTCTCTTCCATGGCATTGTCTTGCTTATATACGTGAGACAGAGGAAGATACTACTTCCTCTTCCCATATTTTTATAAAGATTCTCTTGCAGGAGCTGGCAGAGCAACTTGGTATATTGTTGCTTAATGAAAGGTTGAACGATCCAACAATGCAGGAGTCTTTTGATTCAATTTCTCCAAAGGACAATCCCAAAAATTCACGGTTTGCTATCAATTTCTTTACTTCTATTGGTCTTGGTGGTATCACTAAGAGTTTGCATGAGTATTTGAAGAATATGCCAAGGCTTTTAATGCAGCAGCAAAAGTCTATTCCTGAGTCAGATTAATCTACCTCTAATGATGATTCTTCTAGTTCATCAGGTTCGTCAAATTCTGAGAGTGAAACTGACAATGAGAGCAGTAAGGAGTCACCAAGAAAGAAAAATAATTCAAAGCATGACAATGAGTATGAAAAAACAAGAAGAAATAAAAGGGCAGGGGCATCTAACTCGAAGGATGGAAGTGACAACGAAAAAATCAGAAGGAAAAAGAAAAGGAATTAAAAATCTTTCTAGTCAGTTATTCAAGGCTCCAGTAGACACCGTTTTCCTAGACTGTGACAAACAAAAGAATCACTCCCAAGTGCTTTGGTTTTATAACAAATGATTATAAGATGCTACAATGTTGTCTTATGTATTTTAATAGCCACGGGTTTTAGAGTTATCTACTTGACAGGTAATGGATAAACAATGTTAGGAGGAGAAAATATTGAAGGCCAAGTGCAGATTGTGATAATACTAGATCAATGAATCCTGTTATTTATTGAGTATTTCTTGTTTTCCATGTTGTGTGATGTACCATAAGCAAACTAGAAATCTAAATTCAATAAGATGCTTTGTTCAATGATGATAATTTCTATTTTCTTGCCTATGAAGAAATACCATGTCAGACAATATCAACGAACAACAAAATAAGGAGACAATTGCTAGACTGTGGTCTAACTTGAAAAGAAAAGGTGATGGAAAATGTTATTGTTCATGCAAAATTTGTAAGGGGTTAAAGACTAGAAGACTTCTAATCAAAACAACAAAGAAACATTGTAGGCTACATGGTCACATTGAAGGTGGACATGATTATCATCCATTGGTAAGTTTCTCATTATATCATTTTGACAATTTATATACATAATAAATCACATGATGATGAGATCATGATCACGGTTTATTTATGTTAATCAATTTTATATAGCTCGAGCACCCCAAAGCACATGGTATGGATCAACATAACCCTGAGAATATGGTTTTCAAAGTGGACAAACATGGAGGTGTGAATATCGAAGCTGAAAATAATGATCCCATGGAAGATGATGATCATGAGCCAGAAAACACAATTGAAGATGATGGTACAAATACATTGATCCATGACTCATTTAGTACTCGCGTAGTTGATCATGATGATGAAGATGACCTTGATGTTGTTCATGATGTCCCTCTACTTGAGAAGGCATCTGAGGCCCTTTACAAAGGCTCACAAGCAACTCTTCTCTCTGATGTATTGTTGTTGGTGAACTTGATGGTTATGAATGGTTTATCCAACATAACAATGTCACGTATGTTAAGGTATATCATATATGTCATAATAAACTATGAATCATGTTGTACCATTAATATTCTTTATTATAACAAATTATATTTTTTCACTGTAGATTGATAGGTGAGTTTTTGTTACCACCATCAAATATTCTACCTCGCTCATACCGAGAATTATCTGCCATTATGAAAGATATTGGAATGGAGTATCAAGCAATAGATGCTTGTCCCAATGATCATATTATATATCACAAAAAACATGAATTTCAAACTGAATGCCC
Organism: Cryptomeria japonica; assembly: GCF_030272615.1. Taxonomy (NCBI): domain Eukaryota; kingdom Viridiplantae; phylum Streptophyta; class Pinopsida; order Cupressales; family Cupressaceae; genus Cryptomeria; species Cryptomeria japonica. Next base: position 457,461,184 of record NC_081408.1, on the reverse strand, counting down.
TGAATGTCATATTAGTAGATATCGAACAGATCAAATAACAAAAAGGGTTCCTCGCAAGGTTCTTTGCTATATTCCCATTATTCCACATATGCAACGATTATTCAAGTGCACTAGCTTGGCACAATTTATGGATTACCATGCATGAAATAGAAGTCAAGATGACATTATTCGAATGCCTGCGGATGGTTCAGCATTTATGGACATAGAGGAAAAGTGGCCACACTTTAAAGAAGAACCTCGTAATCCCAGGCTTTCATTGGCAGCGGACGGTGTCAATCCATTTGGAGAGATGAGATCTGTTTACTCAGTGTGGCTTGTTTTTGTTATCAACAATAACATTCCTCCATGGATGTCAATAAAGAGGGAGCACATAATTTTGGCAATGATTGTTCCAGGTATTTTATCATTTAAATATAGTCGTCTAAATTTAATTATAAATATTGTAGTAAAATTGTCATAATAATTATGTAATGTTTTTGTTCATTCGATTAGGTAAGTACCAAGTTAAAGATATGAATGTATATATCAAGCCACTTATCGACGAGTTGCTAGAGTTATGGAATGGTGTCACTATGTATGACGTCTCTAGACCAATAGGACAAAGATTATTTCAATTCCATGCGTTGCTTCTATGGACAATACACGATGCCCCGGGGCTAACACATTTTTGTGCTATGTTATAGTGTTTAAGTTGTGCATGAACATTATAATTCAAAAAATTATCATATTTAATCCAATTATACATTATCTTGTAGGTCTTCAAACAAAGGGAAAATTTGCATGTCCTGTTTGTGGTCCAAAGATGAAATCTCGCCATTCAAAAAGTTTAGGAAAGCAGGTGCTTGATGAGTATAGGCACTTTCTCCACAAAAGTCATGTCAAAATACTAAAAAACATCTTTTCAATGGGAAAGAAGAGAATACATCAAATCCATGAAGAATGACACCTCACCCATGGAAGTTGGAATATAATAGAATTAATCATCAAGGTAATGCCATTCCATCTATTGGTTTGTCATAAAACATCTTTTCTATTTTGTTTTGTTTACTAATGATGTGATTAATTATCATGAAGGTTGTGAAGGCATAAATGACCACCTTCCTAAGGGAATAAAAATTTATCCCCGACAATTTAGTAGGCTGCCCTACTACGAGCAGTTATAAATTGTTCATTTGTTCGATAGTATGCATATTGGAAAGAATATAACAAAGACAGTATGGAAAATATTGGATGGAAGGCGTGACAAAGAAAAAATTGTCAAAATATGTAGTGACATTCAGGATTCCAATCATGCAATGATAAATGTCATTCAATCATATAGCCATGGAGACTAGATTAATATAAGTGAGCTTCCTTGGTTATTAACGGACCAGCAAAGAAATGCTATAAAAGAAGTCATATGAAAAATTTGATTTCCCACAGGATTTGCTGCGAACATAAACAATCTCATATCAAAGAAAAGTGAATTTGGGTCAAGGATGAAAACACATGATTGGCATACGGTGTCATTAAGCTAATTCATGTTCTTGTGTTTTTAGTATGTATATAAGTACTGCATGTACGTGTACTTTTCATTATGTTACAAAAAAATGAAAAGATAATTTTATAATTGTTGCAGTACGTTCTACCTCTATCTCTCCTAGACGACTTCAACAATAATGTCAAGCAAGTCATATATTATCTTGGAAAATAGATGAGGTAAGTAGTGATATTTGTTTAGTTCATTGTATAGATGTTATATTTGCGATTTGTTTTACTTCTTATGTAATATATTTTTTTGCGTCATGAATACCTTGTAGGTGGTTGTCATGTAAAGAAATCCATAAAGACGATATAAAATATTGGAAGAGAAAAATTCCTCATTTAATATGTGAAATGAAAAAGTGTCTACCTCCAGCTTTTTTCAATGCACAAGAACACTACCTCATACACCAAGTTGAGGAGATTGAATTGTGTGGACCTGTACACACTAGGTCAATGTGGATGGTTGAGAGGCACTTGAAATTTTTTGTCCGAGGAGATGCACATGAGGATGTGCCAGAGGCGACTACTACTGATAACATACCATCATTTCTTGGATCTTCTTGTATTGCTAGTACGAGAACGTTGCAGGCCACATTGGTGGTGAGCAATGAAGAAATGCTTCCCTTAAAGATACAAAAGGTTCCAGGTACTTTAAAATTATTATTATCTATACTCTAATTGTAATTTACTTTATGATCACTCATTTTGGACTAATGATCCCATGAATTTTTTGCAGGCAATGATATTTTCTATAAACATTTTAGTGATATTGCATTGCAGATATTTGGCCCCACCATACGTAAAAGGTGGTACATCATATGTGAACTAACCCTTATCCACTTTTGATTTCATATCATTGCTAGAATAGTTTTCCTTTGATCCATTTTTTGAAGTGTAATAAATGTAGCTTCAGTTCATTTCTGAATCTAACAGGTTTGTTTTTGCTTTAAAAGGTGGAATGACCAAGAAAAAAGGTTAAAAGATGAATTGACAAACCAAATGGTTGAGTGGTTTGGAAATGACACCTTTGACAAAACCAAGCTCCTTGAAAAAGATGGCACATATCTAAAGTATGTGAGGGACCAACACAGGACCCATTTGGAGAGGAACCTAAAGTATGAGCATTCCCCCATGATTCCAGAGAGGGAGTGGAAGGACCTGATTTTGGATGCCAAGGAGAGAATTGAAAGGAAAAAAGGAAATACACCACTAGACACCAGAAGAAGGTACGAGATACTATTAAGAATGTAATTATGTACTAATTAATTACTCTTTATATTTATATAATCTAACATATTTCAAACTTTTTATAGACTGAGTGACACATCAAAGGCAACCAAGGCAAGGCAAGAAAAGCATGGGCAACACAAACTTAGCTCTAGTGGTTACATGAAACTTGCTACACGAATTGTAAGTATCTCATGTAAACAAAATATTGCACCAAAATATTAATAAATTGCCGATTTTTTTTTATCAAACAATGCAAGTAAAATTCATGGTACCAAGGAAAAATGCAGGGCTTTGAATTCAATAGAGCACCCCTAAAAGATGACAAGAGAATTGCCTACCAGCAAGGCTATTCAGCCATGGCTGATCGGCTATGAGAATTGAGTGGGCATACACAACATTCGAGTGCATCCATCACACAGGTAAATATGCTAAATGGAAGTTGTTTCAAATTGAATACTTTACCAATAATCTAATTGATGTTGAGTTCCAACATAAAGTGACTATATTTATTTTAAATAAGCAAGCAATGATAATAATGTGCATTTCATTGGAATGCAACCTGCTAATTGTGAAACACCACTTGCACATGAAGGTCTGGATGTGCATCCCAGTAGTGGAGGTATTCATATGCTATTCAAATTTATTTATTTATCTATTAATACAATTAAACATCTTAATTTGTAATTAGAGTAGTAATTAATGTAACCTTTTTTTTTAATATTTTAGAGCATGTAGTCGGTGGTGAGCAAGTGGAGCATGATTTGGGTACACAACCTCAAGAACGTGATGTTCCCCACTCAGGTAAAGAGGATCACTGTTATTGCTTTAAACAAATATAATTTCAATTGGTGTTCAACATTAATGTAACCTTTAGTATTTTAACTCCAAATGATCTAGAGGGTGTTCAACATGTTGAGGTTGAGGCTACACAAAATGATGTGGCCCCATCAAGTAAAGAGCACAACAATTATGTTCTCTAAATTAATGAAATACTTGTAACAATAATTTTTTTTTTTTTGAATTTAACCCATTTCTTTGTTATTGTAGAGGACCCCCCTTCGCTTCATTGTCCTCATCCTCAGTATAGGACTAGGCATACATTAAGATCACGAGCAGTTGGCGGAACATCTACAGAGGGGGGAAATGATGAAGAAACCGATGTTCCACTTAGCCTTTTCATAGCTTCAAAGAAAAAACAAAGAAAGAAATGATTGTAATCTAACTTATTTGATAATGACTAATTTTTATGTGTTAGTGAATGTAATTATGTGCTAATTAATGGTTATGGATGATATGTGTTAATTAATATTGATGAATGTTACGTGTTAATTAATGTTAATCAATGTTATGTGTTAATGAACGTTATGTGATATTAATGAATGAATGCTATATTTTATTAATGGTAGAAAGAATTAATGAATGAATGTTATAAGATGTTAATGGGGAATTTGGAGTGACGTTAGGTGGGGGGAGGGGCCAAATGAGCTTCCACCTTCACGTGGTTGGCCCTGTTAAGTAGAGAATATTATACTATTCTCAAAACCAAGCGAAGCTCAACAAGGTAACACACTTTTCAATATTTCATTATGTTGCATAGTTAATCTTATTGAATAATGTATATTGAATCTTAATTGCAGGGTCCAACAGAGCCAACACGAACAAAAACACCACAAGTTGCTGGGTATAATGAACTCCCATATTGTCTTGTTTGTACACGAACAATATGAGTTTCTTCTAGTGTTGATATCCAAGGTAGGACTGCAAAAGTTATGAATATGCCTCATCCTTGTAAGTTTTTTTATTACTTGTAAGTAATGAATATGCCTCATCCTTGTAAGTTTTTTTATTACTTGTAAGTCATGAATATTGCTCTTTAGTTGATTAAAATTAAATGAAAATCTTTAATGAATACACAAAACTATATACATATGCAAGCGCACCATGGTTGAGATGGTTTAACTCCCTAGTCTCACTCTACGACTAAGCTCATGCCATATCTAAATCAAAGACATCTCAAATACATGGTCGGTGGAAAGCTGCAAAATGCCATTTTCATACATAAGCAAGACATACACAATTGGGCACAATCACCAAGAGAATGGTAAAAAGTGTGTTTGGGATTGTATCATGGATGCTTTTAAGGATTGTATCATGGATGCAAAAAATCTCTTCATTAATCCTTGACTCATGATTGCTATAATACTTCTTTAGACTTCTCATGTCATTTGTTGCACTTCTTCACTATTTTGGATTGAGTTTCAACTATGAATTTTCCTTGACTTATGACTGTACCTAGCTTTGTCCTATCTTTGTAAGCTTCCTCTTTGAATTGTGGTTCTAGCTTTGATAATACCTTTTTAATGTTGCACTATTTGTAAGGAGGACAACTCTTAATGCATGTTGCAAATTGTGTTCTAGTGACTGAGACTAACCTAATGCATCTCATAATGGCATAAATTGCCAGGATGGAGATATAGCAGATGAGTTCAAGATTGTTGTTGTAGAAATTATTCGATTTTTGTGCTTGAAATTTATGTATATACACTATTTATAGTCTACTCTATATTTCATACTCAACTACTCCTATTGCTTTAAAATGAAATGTGAACTGATGAATTGTATTCTATAGATGACCAGTGCCTTTCTTCGTTGTTTGGGCTACAGAGTCTTTATATTTCTTTAGGACTTATTGTGTAAACTTATGAGACAATTTTTAAACCCACCACCTCTCGATGAGTCTGTCAGTTACTGTTTCTTATGAGCTCTACTTCAATGTCTATATTGTAAACCGCTTGAATGAATTTAAACCTAGCTTTTAAGAGACCATCCAAGGAAGAAATACCAGGAACAATTCCAATTCACTAGTAAATATTTTTGATCCAAATCTATAATATGAAACACAAAATTTCACTGGAAGAACACGAATAACCTTATCTCCTTTAGATAATATCATAAACAACTACCTGTAGGAAATGCAATAATCCACAACATAAACACAAAGGAAAATGATTGATTCTATTATGTATATTTGCCAAAATAGTACAATGGTAAGCCTGAGGCTATAATCTATTCCTTCTCTAATTCTCTTTCATGTTACAAAATCTCCCCCCTTTATACGAGAGTATACATTATTACCAAGCGTTGTGGCTTTTTGGCATATAACTGGTAACCAACATTTTTTGTTTAACAAACTAGAAGATAAACAAATTGAGTATTGTCGTCTCCTCACTGATACCTATCTGGTATCCATCGGTCCCCTTTTATGTCGAAGAAACCCTGGGCTTCGATGACTTCCTTTAGTTTTCCATCGAAATGCTTTTTCCATCGATATCACTATGCTCCTTCGATGAATGGGTCTGTTGTCTCACCGAAGCCCCTTTTATCCTCTCTTTGTCATCTTCCACCAATAAAGTTGTATCGAAGACATGCCTTTTAGTCTCCTTGAAACTCATATTCTCATCAAAATCTTTTTGTTGTCCATCAGGTTTCATGTCGAAGAAACTTTGGACTTCAGTGACTTCTTTTGTCCTCCCATCGAAACTCATATCCTTATCGATATCATTCATCGATGTAAACTACTTCTGTTTTATCGATATCACTTTTTCGATGAGAATGCTTCTTTCGATGAATCTTCTTTATCTTGCATCGATGATATTGTTTCTTCGAAAGCCTTTTCTCATCGATGGGGGCCACCTCTTCTTTCTTCGATACCTTTTGTCAGTGGGACCATCTCTTTCAGTGAGTCTTTTTGCACCGATAGTGCTATATCCTCGAAGACCTTTTCTTTTCGATGAGAACCATCTCCACTTTCCTCGATATCTTTTATCGATGGAGTTACTATCTTCGATGAGTCCTGTCTAAAGTTGATCGGCGTTTTCTTTCTTCAATGCCCCTTTTATATCGATGAGACATCGCTAGGTCTCATCGATACTGTTTGAATCTTAGATACTTTGATAGAATGCTTTTAGACTTGTTTGATAACTTATGAGTTATTACGGTATCAATGAAAATGATGATTTCTTCTAAAGAGAGATGGATTCTATAATTTAATTTCTCAAATCAAGATATTTTACTTAATTCAGATTTGATGCTCAACAGAATGACTGCACTATCACCAATCTATCTTGAAGATTTGAATACTCTTTAGATTATGATTATGACTGTCATGATATTTCATGAGACTGCTCTATCCCCATATGAAACCCTTTGTTCCCACAAATCAATGCTTTGAACTTGACTGCAACTTTATAGTGATCACTGTCTTTGTATGGTAAGCTTGCTACTTTCTCAACTTTTGATATATTGGAGGCTCCTAGGATGGTTTCTATCTTATAGTCACAATACCTTGCTATAATTTGTAGCTATTCTATGTTTATTTTTTTTCCACTCTTAACTCATAGTTCAACCGAATATGGTTCATCTTGGAATCAATGCACATCAGTTATAATGAGATTATAACCAGTCTCCATGGTTGTAAGACCTGAAGAAGGATTCTTGTCATCAATTAGATGCATACTTTTGGGAATATAGAAAGACAAAAAAAAATATTAGAACCGTATTTTTTGTTAAGTCATAATATGATGTGTTAATTTACCTAAATAAGGGAACCAATGTTGTATTAGGTTTAATTCAATGATGACAGTTGAAGCTTGTTAGAGATAGGGGATTTGTAGCAGTTGGCTTGTTAGGTTATGTCACAATCCCATGAAGGTCCTTGTAAACCGTTAATGTCAGTAGACATGAGACTGTTATGTAACGAATTGGATCAGCTAAACCTAGAAGTTTTGTAACCATTGAATCAACTGACTCAAGTGTATGTTAATTATCTTATGATGGTCATTTATGATCGTTATTCTTAGTAGACATTAAGCAATTCGCTAGATAGTTGGTTAGTAAACCAGTGAGTTAGTTGGCTCAAGTGTATGCTATTTATCATATGATGGTCGTTAATAACCATTATTGTTAGTACACATTAAGTAGATGGCTTGTTTAGATGGTTGGTAACTAGTGAGTTTGTTGAGCTCAAGAATTGGATGTACAAGTCGAGAAAGGGAGGTGAACACTAACAACGCATTGGTGCTTGCAATGTTAAAACCTTGGCCAATATGGTGATGCTTTATCTAAGTGATGAAACTGGCCATTTGAATTCCTTTCTCATATTGATTAGCTTAATAATATTTGTTCAAATTTTTTTATCGTTAAAAGATTACCTTCCTTTTAGATAAATTAGTTAGATTCTTATTATGTTGAAGAACATTTAGTTAGTTTTCTCCTTCAACTTAAGTAGTTATGTTTTAATTTAAAATGCTCAATTTTTTATCTTAATATAGATCACAATTTATTTTCTTTAAGTATAGAATTAATGAAATATTACATATGGTATCAAAGAAACCAAGTTCAACATTGAACCTCAGGATTTCCACCTATAAACTAAACTATATACATATGTAGGCACACCATGGTTGAGATAATATGCAGGCACACTATATACAAAACTATATTCGCAAGTAAATCTTTTATTCAAATCCACAATATGAAACACAGAGTTTTACTAGAAGAACACAAGTAACCTTATCTTCTTTAGATAATATCACAAGCAACTGCCTATAGAAAGATGCAATAATCCATAACATATACAAAAAGGAAAGATGACTGATTATATTATGTATGTTCGCAAAATGGTACAATAGTAAGCCTGAGGCTATATTCTACTTCTCTAATGATCCTTATTGTTACAAAAGTTTCCTCATTTATATGAGGGTATACATTGTCACCAAGCATCGTGGCTTTTCAGCACATAACTATTAATTAGCACTTTTGTTAACAAACTGGAAGATAAAAAAGTTCAACATTCCTATGTGTTGAATGTACTTATCATCTTTATACATTAGAACATCATTGTTTAGTGTCCTCGTGTTGCTTTCTGTCTGGAAATGATTGGATGGAATATGGTTAACACAAAGTGACAATTCTTTGTCTCGATCCAACTCTGGTATTGCTCGATTCTTCTCATCAATGAACTCTTGTTTCCACTATTCAAACAATACTAACTCACCATTACTGTAAAAAGAGGGCACCCTAGGGGTATTCCCATTGTCCAGCCTCTGAAGCTCTTTCCTTAATTGATTTGCCAATTCATCATGGGACTTCAAGTAAGCCTCGGCTTCAATTTTCTCACCTGGATTAATCAGACTATTTTCATTCATCATGTCTTCCAACTGAGACCTGAGCCTTTCATGCTCCTTCAAAGCTTTGACTATTCTAGTGTATGTTTTCCAATAGATTTCTGCAACTTGCATCATACTTTTGAACCTATGTTCAATGATCTCTAGAATCAACTTATCCATCTTTTTCTGTACCTTTTCTACTTGCCAAGATGTCTTTTCGGCCCTGTTCCTCCAATACATAGCATCTGTCAAGGCATCCATGGCATCTCTGTCAACACCATATGTCATCCCTATTTGACTGGTACTTGTATCAATCTGAAGCAATCTTGCTTGCAGCCTTTGTTTTTCTTCATCGATTTTCTCATATAGGCTTTTGTATGTAGAATTTTCTCGGACCAGAAACTCTATCTGATCTTGGTTTAGTTTAGCGACATCCAAATTTAGTTTGGCAGTTGTTCTAGGGTCAGTCTTTCCAACCTGCTACACCATCAAATGTCCAAAAGCTTCTTCTATATCAACCAATATAGGTCTTTTATCTTTCTGATAGATAGCCCATTGTAGAAGAGCCTTCTGATCTGGATCATATCCTGATCCTCTAAAGAGTTTATCAATCTCTTTTGGCATCATTTTCTTACTTGGGTCCTATTTCTTGAGGAATCCATCAAACAACAAGGCAGAGTTCATCTCCCATCCAGAGTATAATAGCACACCAGCTTCCTTAAGAAACTATCTTCCCTTCTCAAGTGTCATTTCTCTCATCACAAGATCCATCTCCTCTTGTAACTTTTGAAGCTGCTTCTCTTCTTCACTATTTCTCATGTTATTCCTAATTTGAGATCCTTTATGTTGATAGAGGAATGCGGTGAACTCCTTGGAAGCAATAAAGTCACTATCAGCAATGAAATCCTCATGCTCCAGGAATCTAATGTTAGCCACTTCTCAGAAATTTAGTTGTCTTGTTGCCAAGTCTATTGGTGTATCCTCTGCATAACCAGGGGGTAATCCTCTCAAGGAGTGAATGGAATGATGCCAGATGTGGAAGCAGGAGACATATGAGCCAAAGGCTCTGTATTCCTAATAGGATCAATGTAATCCCTAAAAACATGAGGGGGGACTCCCTTAAGTATTTCCAATTCATGCTCCATAAGTTTGTTAGCCAACTCCAAGGGGTCTTCAATCTTTTGTAGCACATTCTCATCCATTTTCCTTCTAAAAAGCTTCCATTTAAAAGCCTGCATTGCTTTCTCAAACTTTATTCGCTTCACTCTAGCCTCTTCTCTACCAATGTTCTTAATGAGGTCATCCGGTAGGTAAGATTTATTCTCTCTAGCCTTCAGCTTTTGTGATGACTGGGATATCCTTATGTATCCTTCAGGATCAAAATTGGGCCTTGGACCCCCCATAGCCATGCCATAATAATCCAATTTTGTTAATAGCAAGCCATAACTCTTTGAAATTTTCACAATAAAATCTGAAAATACTAACAACCCAGGTACAATTGATTGTTTCCCATGGCTTGTCAGATGTTTTGTACTAACTATTGACAGTTGCCTCACAATTTCCAAACAAGCCACTCTATTAGGGACTGTAAGTGGTAGTAAGTATGGTCTCCCTTCGAACCTGTATACCCTGACTTGTGTGCAGTTTGAAAAACAATACCAATCTCCCCAATTGTGTTTAATTGAGGGATCTTCAGCAAAATCTTTTGGTCTTAGGAATCTTTGAACCTCTGGTGCAAGGGCATGATCGCATGGGCATCCCAACAGTCTATATAATGTCTTGACAAAGAACTCCTCAAAATGCCAATATTGATTATTCACATATCTCTGGTCCCATGAAGAAGCCCATAGTTGCACTGGTTTTCTCATCCCAGCATTGTCATATGTCCTGACACATAACTCTTCTAGCCATAACCCTTCATCTTGGCCCACATACAATAGCATATGCATAAGTAAGGAATAATGCTTGAAATGAACATTGATGACATCCCCCTTTAACTTTTCTAACCCATGATTCAAAACCTCAACCAAATAAGCAGAAAAATCAAAGAAGCGGGGGTCCTTAGACTGCAAATCAGCACAAATGACCATGGCTGCAATATCCATCAAAGGATGGGCTTTTATCCCTAGCACTTGGGTAACACAGTAATAGGTATACTTGAAATATGGATGGAAAGAGTTGACATCATAGGGAGCTTTGTCATCCTGACCTAGTGGCACTAAGGACCCTGCATTCCTAGGTCTATGTATAGGGAGTCTCCACGTTTTGTAAATGTGCTCTAGGTTAAAATATTCACTTGTTAACTTCTTGAGGTCAATCAATTCTTCAAATCCCCAATCCAACTCGAACACGGTGTCAATAACCTCCTTTCTGATTGCAAGAATTGGGTCACCCATGTAGTTATATATGGTCCTAGTTTAGGGTCATGATTGTTTGTCAATGCCTTCATGAGCTCCACATTCACGAATACATTAGCCACAACTAACCTTCCTAAGTTCAATCCCCATAAATTGTTGATAGGTTGAGGGGCAACTCTTCTATTGTACCCATATATGAATAATTCATAACCTCTCAATTATGTCCATGTCTCCAAGATCCTCAAACTGGTCCTCTAGGCCTTCCTCATCAGCTCTAATCTTCTTGGACCTCAAACTAGATGATGGGCACTGGTCAATCAGGTCCTAGGCCAAAGAATGCCCTTCCCTTTTCTATCTTTTAGGTTTTTCTTCTGCAGCGATAGGTTCTTTTCCCTTTCTGGTCTTATTAGTTTTAGATGATGATTCCATTTCAATTTTAAAAAGAGGTCTGTGTGTAAACAACCTGCTTGGAATTACTAAGCTTTATGTATGAATTCGCCCAATTCCTGCTTTCATTTCGTTGCTTGTGAATTCCTTAATGTTGTGTCCTTTGATGTTGATCCACTACTTATGGTGTATTTAATCAGTTAGTAATGGCCATTTTGGACAACAGTCACTCGGGCACACATTCGAATTTAATGGTGATGTGACCTTTCATGGGATTTGTTTCTGATTTTCATGGCAATCAATAATCATTTCAATGAGGATATGTCTTTCGATCATTTGTTTCTTTAGTCCATCGATCTCTTTGTTTCTATCGACAATACTTTTGTTTCGAATATTACTTCGATCAAGTATTTTTTCCCTTCATCGAAATACTGTATTCAGTCTGTATGGTTGTCTCCTCATCGAAACATATCTGATATCCATCGGGTTTTATGTCGAAGAAACCTTGGGCTTTAGTGTCCTCCTTTATTTTTCCATCGAAATACTTCTTTCATCAATATCACTATGCCCCGTCGATGAATGAGTCTATTATCTCACCGAAGCTTTTCTTTATTTTCCCTTATCGTTCTTCACCGATAAAGTTACATCAGCAAAACCATGCATATCGAGAACATGCCTTTTAACCTCCTCAAAACCTATATCCTCATCGATATCTTTTATTGATGTAGCTTCCTTTTATCTGATTGATATTATTCTTTCGATGAAAACACTCCTTTCAGTGGGTCCTTTTTATGTCGCATCAATAGTATTATTTCCTCGAGAACTTTTCCCGTCGACGAAGACCCTCTTTGCTTTCTTCGATATCTTTTGTCGATGAAGTTATTAGCTTCGGTGAGTCCTTTCTGGAATTGATCGATGTTTCCTTCCTTTGATGGCTCTTTTATATCAATGAGACATCACTGGGTCTCATCGATACCTTTTATCGATGTAGCTTTCTTTTGTTTGATCGATATTATTCTTTCAATGAAAACGCTCCTTTCGGTGGGTCCTTTTTATGTTGCACCGATAGTATTATTTCCTTGAGAACTTTTCCCATCGATGAAGACCCTCTCTGCTTTCTTTGATATCTTTTCTCAATGAAGTTATTATCTTCGGTGAGTCCTTTCTACAATTCATCGGTGTCTCCTTCCTTCAATGGCTCTTTTATATCGATGAGACATCACTAGGTCTCATTGATATCTTTTATTGATGTAGCTTCCTTTTGTCTGATCGATATTATTCTTTCGATGAAAATGCATAATCAGTGATAATAATTATCTTCGGTGATAATATATATTTTTTTTTGATAAAAATTATCATCGTCGGAATTATGACAAATACCATGCTTTCGACCAACGACTTCTTTGACCGTTGGCAGAGTCCATTGGTTGTTGAATTTCCGATGGGCATGGCATCATCAACCAATCCAACGCCGAGTTTCCGACAATGGATTTTGTCGACACTCCGACAAAAATTCATTACAAATCTGACAAACGACTGTCAGAAATCAGCTCCGAATGTACTAGTGATTGTTGGTAATATGTGTTGTCATTGATGTCAACTTGATGTCTAGCAATACATGTTTTCTTTAATTGTTGATAATTATTGTTTTTTAATTGATGACATGGTGATGGTTGGATAGAGATCATTACATTTGTTAGAGAAGTAAGGATGAAGTTGTATGTTTTCATTGATCATGTTTCTAGTATGATGATTACTTGTGTATAGGGAGATTGTTGAAATTTGTTGTCACTAATATAGAGTACAAATGGTTGATGGTTGAAATTAATTTATGATGGGGATGTCCACCTCCTTAGTGTTTGATTTCCACATTCACTTTGGTGAATGATGTCTACTCTATCATATATTAAAACATGATGATGATGATAACATATTAAGATGAGGATTAGATGCTCTAAGAAGAGGAATATTGAGATGCAGATTAGAAGCATGGTAATAGAATAAAGATGTTTATGATGTTACAAAATGATGGTTAAATTCATTATTTGCACCTGAGTGAGAAAATGATGTTTCTAGGATATTCTACTCCTTGGAAGTATGTTCTAGGAATGTATGTCGAAGAAAAGTTGGAAGAATGCTTCACAATCCTCTACATTTGATGATTTGGTCTTGTAGATTTGAACATAATGTGTATGCTCTTAGAACATTGAACTCCTATATTTTTAGGTCCCTGATGTTGTAGTTGATGTGGTTGGTAATTACAATTTTCTAACAATCTAATTCTTTTATATAATTGGTTTGGAGAATGCTCTATATTTATTTTTGTTGATTGTTTAGGTGTTGCAGCTTGGAGGAAATGCTTAAAATATTTGTGTTGTGTCTCAATTAAATTTTTAGATGATGATGTTGTCTGCAAGGAGGGATAATGGTGTTATGTTCATGATTGTGTCTTTTGGCCTTCTAAAATGATGTTATTTATTTAAGTTATGTTGTGATAGTATGTTTTTGATACTATAGTGGAAAAAAATGTATTTGGTAATATTTTTGAACGTTCAAGAAATGTGTTTGCATTCTTTGCATGATGCTAGAAGATTTATTTTTTGTTGCATTGTGTCTGGTATTTGTGTTTCAAGGTAATTGCTCTAGTTTGGCTAACTTCTCCTACTTGTGGTGTATCCTTGGGTATCTCTTTTTTTTTTTAAGTTTTTGTTATATTGTATTTGGGTCCCACTTTGGTGTGTGGGGAATATTGAGTTAATTCATTTAGAAGATATGTTTTTGGGTTGACTAGTAATGTGCTACATGTTTTATCTACACATTACCTTGTTGTCGACTTTGGAGGATGTGTGCTAGCATGTGAACTATTTGAGATAGCTTAGAAATATGTGATATGATGCTTTTAGGACCTCTATATCTCCTAGATTGGACTGCCTTCACCACAATTGTATTTTGGTCATCAACTTGATAGGACTTATGTTTGTCCCTTGGTCTAACTAATCTAATTGATGTTTGCAATAAAGAGGATGGTATATATAGAAGATCAAATTAGTGTTGATGGTATGGATGAGTGTGATCGACTTACATGATCATATCATTTGTAGAGTCAGTGATGCAAAATTGAGGTAGAAGAAGTGTGTGGTGATTGTTTTGAAGTTGGTCACTTAAGATAGCAATTCAAGGGAATCTTCATGCTTGGAGATTGTTGGAGATAGTTTTACTAAAGGCCTATTCATCTTGATTCATATTTGTTGCACACGCCTTAGGATTGAGAAGGGGGTAAATTAGTCTAGACATAATACTTAAATTTTACTAATTACAAAACTCTCGACCCTTATTCTTATTTGTATAAATGAAAGATATAATAGTTCTACACCATGTACAAGAGTGTTGAACACACCACAAGACTGAGAGGGGGGGTAGATTGCTCTAGACCTCAAAATACTTTTTTTCTTATCCTTGAAACTTTAAACCAAAATTAACTTAATTACCATAATTATGAAACATGACAACACAACATAAAAAACACAAGAACACCAAATTTATGTGGAAAACCCTAAACAAGGAAAAACCACAATGAGAATCACACTCACAATATGAATAACTAATTACAATGTTTTAGAATCAAGGCCAAGGATATCACAACACTTGATAGGACTTTCAAGAATAAGGCACACAATCTTAGGGAAAGATACAAAGGACTTGCACAACTAATACTCATTGTCTCAAGGAAAGATACAAATTATTGCACAAACTGCCAAAAGGAACTCACCTTCTTCTAGTAGGTACATGGAATAGATAAAATAAAATGAATAAGATCTCTTGATCATTAAATTTTCCTTGAACCATTGTGTCAAGCGATCAATATCATGGCAAACACATCTAAAATCAACCATTGTCTTAGGACATTATCACACTGAAGATACCATCAAACAAACTTTTGCATCAAATCTACTTGCATATCATTCACATCCACTTCACGTAAATTCACACACATTACATTCCTTAATTCATGCATCCATACATTTATATATACAAGATCATTCATTAAAATCCTCAACTAAGTCATCCATAGATAAAATATATAAATTTACATAAATTAGGACATTCAGACCAATAATACCAAATGGGGTCTACTCTAGGAGATAGAGAGAATCCAAAACGTCACAAATCATCTTTATAAAACACTTCCAATGAACTACATATGCTGACATATCCTTCAAAGTTTGTATCAAACAAAATATGTAGATAAACAATAAAGCATGTTAATCAGTTGTCTTAAAAATATCCTCCAATGCAAAATAGACACAACATGGTGATACCCATAACAATATCCAAAGTTAACCTCAAATGTATATTTGGACCAAAATAACATTAGCCAAATAGGATACACCACCTCAATTAGCTATAAAACAAACCAACTGACAACACTAAGCACAAAGAAACATAACTTCTCATACTAATCAAACCAACACTAGAAAATTGAACTAGAACATTGCACAAACCAAATGAACATGTCCTTCAAGTTGCAGCACTTGAATCCACATGTCAAATAACTACCAAGCATTTTCTGAACTAATTCTAATAGACACCTCACTATCAAAAATAAAAATAACCAACTTTGTCATCTAAGTAGCAGAGGACCTGAAAACCTAATTGTTCAATATATACAGATCATAAACATTATATCTTGAACCACAATCCCTAATATTCATAAAATGGAGGAAGGCAAACCATTCATCCACTAGGACATTAAATACTATTTCCTACATATAAGTATCGTTTCCTGCATATTGAAATTGCTACTAAACTAGCCTTCCAGACACCTCAACATTAGAACACTCACTTCTAGACCATCTACAATACATAGTGACATCAATGAGAACTCCAAATAGGTTGACATCAATGACAACACAACTCAACAAATAAAATTTTCAACGTTCTCCCTCTTTTGCCATTTATTGCAACACTTATACCACCAATGACAAACAACACTTTCTACCTCTCTTGTCTCCTTTGACATCACGGACAAAGGGAACACTAGAGCAAACAACAGTTACTTTATTTAACTCTCTCCCCCTTTCCAATTACTGCAACACTCCATCTACAATCCACTTTCCTGCAACCACACACCAAAATACTCCCATTGAGAGCAACACAACAATTTCTACCTCTCTCTCCACAACTCTCTTCTGGACCATCTACAACACATAGTGACATCAATGAGAATACCAAATAGGTTGACATCAATGACAACACAACTCAAAAAATCAAATTTTTAGAGTTCTCCCCCTTTTTTTATTAATTGCAACACTTTCTACCTCTCTCCTCCCCTTTGACATCAAGAACAAAGATCACACTACAAAAAACAACAATTACTTTACTAAACTCTCTCCCCATTTTTTATTACTACAACACTCCATATAAAATCCACTTTTCTGTAAACACACCACACTGCTTCCCCTAAGAGCAACAACACAACACTTTCTACCTCTCTCTCCCAACATTATCTCTCTCCCCCTTTGATATCAAGGACAAAGGACACACTACAACATTTTTTTTCACTTTACTAAACTCTCCCCCCTATTTGATTATTACAACATTCCATTTGCAATCCACTTTCTTGTAACCACACACCATACTTCTCCTCTTGAGAGAAACAATTGCATCAATCCAACAAACAAAAGATAAACTTTGAATCTCCTCTTACAAAAATTCATCACCTAAATGCATCTAGTTTGAAGAAGGGGGAAACATATTCCAATATAACTTTCTTATCTACAACTTTCACTCTTAAGAAATGATACCAGATTGAAATGTGTTTAATCCTTGAATGCGTCATTGGATTATTTGAAATATTAATTACATTTGTATTATCACACATAATAGAAATTTTCTCATCATAATTCACCTTGATATCATTAGGAGTTTTATTCCTCCACATAACTTGAGTACAAAAAGATGTTGTTGCAATGCATTCTACCTCTACAGTAGATATTGAAATTGAATCTTGTTTCTTACTCAAACAAGAGACCAACCTATCTCCCAATAAAATTGCACCATCACTTGTACTTCTCCTTCCATCAACACATCCAACCTAATCAACATTTGTATATGATTTCAAACTGAAATCATCATCCTTCTTATAACATAACTCACAATTGAGAGTTCCTTTCAAATATTTTAATACCCTTTTTACAACTTGATCATGAGACTTCTTAGGATTATCTTGATATCTAGCAACCAAGTACACAACATTCATAATATTTTATCTTGAAGCAGTCAAATAGAACAATCCTTCAATCATAGACCTATAATATTTTTTATCAATATCTAAAGATACATCATCCTTGATATCTTACAACCAATAGCCATAGGGATTGCAATTGGTTTAGAATTATCCATCTCAAACTTCTTCAACATCTCCTTAATATACTTAGTCTGAGAAATGAAAATGCCCTTTCCTGATTGTATAACTTGAAGACCAAGGAAATATGAAAGCTCACCCATCATAAACATCTCAAATTCCTTTTGCATCTCTTCTGCAAAATTCTTACATACATTATCATCTCCTCCAAATATGTTGTCATCAATATAGACAGCAAAAATCCACAAGTTATCACCTTTAACCTTGAAATAATGATTTCTATTTGTAGTACCTTTTCTGAAATTTTGTTGCAACAAACACCTATCCAACCTTCCATACCAAACTCTAGGAGCTTGCTTGAGTCCATAAAGGGCCTTCTTGAGTCTACAAACCATATCTAGATCTTTTGACAACTTGAACTCATCTGATTGTTGAATGTATACTTCTTTTTGAAGTTATCTCTTCAAGTATACAAATTTGACATCCATCTAACATACCTTAAAGTTCTTATATGTAGAAAGTACAAGAAATATCCTTATAGCCTCCACTCTTTCTACCAGAAAAAATGTCTCCTCAAAATCTATGCCTTCAACTTTTGAATAACCCTTGCACACTAATTATCTTGCCTTGTTCCTTGTGAGCTTTCAATATTCATTAGCTTGTTCTGGAACACCCACTTAGTTCCTATCACATTCTTATCCACCAATCTAGGTACCAATTCCCATGTCTATTTCTTCTCTTTCTATTTTAGCTCCTCTTCCATTAACTTTATTTAAATTTCATCCTTTATTTCATATGCATAGGTCTTTTCCTCCACCCGAGATAGGAAACAATAATTTTCTTGTTCACTAGTTTCTGCAAGTCTTCTTGTTTGAAATCCTTTGATCTTCTCTCCAACTATCTCTTCCTTTGAATGATCTTCTTACACATACTTTCCTAGTGTCTTAGGTGCATATTTGAGTTCCTTTTCTTCTACACTTGTATTATCTTTATCTTCCATAGTATCCTTCTCTTCTACATCCACTCAAACTGTAGTGCCTCTCCCTAAGCCATTTAGTTCTTTTGTACAACAATAGATCTCTTTGTTATAACTTAGTCTTATTAATGTTGATTTGATGGTATTTTATGATATACTAACCCTAATCCATGATGTGAAATCGATTATAATATTGTTTGATTGTTTGCGAGTGTCTTTTACTGTCTTCGTGATACGAATGATGACACATCACTCATTGTGAGCAGGATATGTCATTGTGATTCTCTATCACTTTCCTGTATGATATATTGTATATGTTCTATTGTGGATTTGTGGATGCAGGATTTGAAGGTACCAGATATCAACTCCACCTGGCTTCACATGTCTAAGTGTGACTTATCCCAATGGCAAGTTGATCAAAGATCACATAAAAACTCAATATACACTCTAGGTTTAAGATTGATTACCCTTTTCAGTCTTTGTGTGAGTTATTGTTCAGTGTCGAGTGATTTCTTGAGTTTCCCTTTGTTATCTTGCGTGGTGTATTGTGTTTATTGTTTGATTTAATTATTATTAATTAATTAATTCACTTATATAGTTTATGTTGGCCATCTGGTAGAATTGATTATGTGCTGCACTAATGTTTTGTCATTGATGCCAATACTATCTATTTTGATACTTTACTGACACCCTTCTGGTCCTAGTAGGTTGAGTGTTTTCTGGTTAACTTGGATTTGGCATGATCCAGTAGGCTTCAATATAGTCTGGTGATGGAATCAACTTGTTCATGATACTTATACTCATATTTGGTTAGTTGGTTTTGGTCTGGAAATCAGTTGATATCTTGTTTGCTTAGAAGATTGGTTTTCTGGTTCTGGCGAGGGTTTCATCGGCAGAGCTTTTGGTGGAGATCTTTGATGGATTACATAAGTGGTGTTGGTGCAACTTCCGGTGGAGTTTCAGGATGCTATTTTTGATCATGTTTGAGACTTGGCTGATGGAGATCATTGTTGTGGCGTGTGGACCTATACTTGGTCCCAGTTGATCTAGGTTATGGACCAGCTTTAATGTAACATATGGATAGGACCTATTAATGTATTTTTGGGATGTCTTATGTGTTGATATTATTTGTTTGGTCTAAGGATGACATGGTTTGTAATTATGTGATTGGTTTATTGTCTGGTGGCGGCCTAATCATTTATGGTCAAGGGTTTGTATATATGAATGAAAGATCTCATTGTAGATCATCATGATTATTGTTAGAGGTCATGGTCAAGGAATGTAATGTTCGAATAATGTAATATCATTCAAGAAGAGGAGTTGGTCGATCATTGGGTTTATGTAAGAGGATTTAGTCCTCTGACATTGAGCTTAATCGAAACTGTACTCAGGCATAGGAGATGCTAACTATTGCAGTTCAACACTTCTCTGGATTGTAGTATGGATTTCTATGTAGTCAATGAGGCACCTTTTATGATGAGCAATGTGCTCTAGGTTGTTGGACTTCCTACAAGTGGAGGCCCCTCAATTGTAATTTACATACTTACTGCAGAAGTATTATCTGACTGTGGGTAGGCTTCCCACCATGGTTTTTCCCTTTACCGGGTTTTCCACGTACAAATCTTGGTGTCATGTGAATGGTATTTATTATGTGATTATTGTTTATGCTTAATTGGTTTATCTGCTATTTCAGTATTAATGTTTTGGGTTCCGGTATTAAAGTTTAAATTGCTAATGGTTTCAGTAATCTGTGACAACTAATTCACCCCCTCTCTCAATTGTCTTCCAGTTATTTGAACTGTCTAACAATTGGTATCAGAGCTTTGGTCCTCTCTGCAGAAAGCTTAACCACTTGAAGAAGATCCTATGACGACTAACAGTTCAAGTTCATCCAGTTCTTCCAGAGCTATCTTTCAAAGAGATATTCTGAGGCTTGATGGAACAAATTACACAGTATGGAAGATTCAGATGGAGACTCATCTGAGATGTCTTGGCAAGGAAATTTGGGAGATCACATAGAATGGTGTCACACCCTATAATCCATGATCTGGCAATCCTCCTCTGACAAAATTGGACAAGGAGCTTGAGAATGATTTTAGAGCAAGAGATGCCCTCTTGTGTGCACTTTCTAATCAACAAATAATGGGATTAACTGACAAATCATCTGGAAAGGCTATATGGGATAAGTTGGAGACTCTTAATAAAGGTGACCCTATAGTAAAATTTACTAAACTTGATGGTTACCGAGTGAGATATGAAAACCTAAAGATGGTAGAAGATGAAAGGATTACTGCATTCATGGAAAGGGTTAATGAGATTGTTATGGGAATTCAATGTTGTGGTGGAACTCTGAGCGAAGATGAAATTGTTTCTAAAGTCCTGAGAACCCTACCACCGACTTACAAAATGAAGGCTACTGCTATTAATAAGTTGAGAACAATAGCCAATACATCTGTCAACATAGATATTCTGGTTGGGAAACTATTTGTTTTTTAGCTTGAAGAATTTAGACTGTTTGGAGTTGTGAAGTTTGAACCTACTTTTCATGCATCTACATCTACAACTAGTAAGCAAGACTAGAAAACTTTGTATGAAAAAGAATTGGAAGATATGAAGAGAGGAGATGATGAGTTTTAGTAACTTGAAGCACTATTTGCTACAAGAGTACCTAAAGGACCGGTAGGAAATAAGTATGAAGGAAAAACACCTTTTAAATGTTTTGCATCTAATAAGATTGGTCATTTTGCATCTAGATGTCCAGAAAGGAATTCAAGATTTGAAGAAAGAGTTAGAAGATCATTTAAGCCTAACCCTGGATATCAGAACAAGTATAAGTACAAGAAAAAAAAGACAAATCATGCTACATAGTAGATGAGGAAGGCATTACTAATTCAGATGATGAACCGACAGAAGACTCTGCTAGTGGATCAAACAATGGGAAGGAATGGGTATTCCTAGCTATCAAGGAAGATGATCCGACACTGGAAGAGAATGTACCTGAAGAGAAAACACTTGCTGCTAAAATTGAAGACAAGGATGAATAGGTAATTGACAGTGGTTCCTCACATCATATGACTGGAGATAAAGGGAAGTTTTTGTCTTTACAAGAATTTGATGGTGGTCTAGTTAGATTTGGAGATGACAAGGCATGTATGATCAAAGGAAAAGGAACTATATCACTGGATGGTAAGAACAATACTGACAATGTTTATTAAGTTGAAGGTTTGAGGCATAATCTTTTGAGTGTAGGTCAATTAGTAGATAAGGGATTTCAATTATAGTTCAAGGATGTGAAATGCAAAATCATTAACAGATCTGGCTTGGAGATTGCAACAGGCACATAGACAAAAGGTAATATATTTCATTTCAACTCTGGTGAAAAGACATGTTTGATTACATAGATTGATGAGAGTTGATTATGGCATAAAAGACTGTGTCATGTGAATTTTGATTGCATTGTGAAGATCAGTTCAACTAAGGAAGTTAGGGATATACCTAAGATTATGAAGCCTTATAATTTGGTATGTAAAGAATGTCAAATGGGTAAACAAGTCAGAACCTGTTTTAGGAGTATACAAGATAAATCAAATGATGTTCTTGATCTTATTCATACTGATTTGTGTGGCCCTACTAGAGTTAAAAGTTTTTCAAGGTGATAGATATTTCATGCTAATCATTGATGATTATTCTAGAATGTGTGGGTTACTTTTCTGAAAGAAAAATCTGAAGAATTTGAAAAGTTTAAAATCTTTAAGGCTAAAGTGGAAACTGAGACAGGATTGAAGATTAAATGTTTGAGATCAGATCATTGTGGAGAATTCACATCAGGTGAATTTAACAACTTTTGTGACAAGCATGTTATAAGAAGACAATTTTCTGCTCTCCGAATACCTCAGCAGAATGGAGTTGTGGAAAGGAAGAACATAACTATCTTGGATGCTTCTAGAACAATAATGATGGAAGCTAGTCTACCTCATATCTAGTGGAGAAAAGCAATGAGAACAACAGTTTATACATTCAATAGAGTACATATCAAAGGAGAAACCGGTAAGACACCTTATGAATTATGGTTTGGCAATACACCTACAGTTAAGTATTTCAGAATTTTTGGTAGTAAATGTTATATCAAGAGAGATGATATTATTGGGAAATATGATCCTAGATGTGATGAAGGCATATTTCTTGGTTATTCTAATGAAAGAAAAGCATATAGATGTTACAACAAGAGATTGCAGAGAATTGTGGAGAGTGCTAATGTCAAAGTAGATGAGATGAACAAAAGTCAAATCAGAGTTTATGAGAAGGAACCGGCAGTGGAAATGATTATATCTAAACTGTAGCACTTTTACCAGAACAAAGATTTGAACCAGTTACTCCAACAGTATCAGAGAATTCTATAGTAACTGAAGAATAGGGAAGAGGAACAAAAAGTCAGAAGACTCCTAGGTATGCGATATTGAATCATTTAGAAGATCAAATCATTGGGGATAAGAGAAATGGAGTGATGACTAGAAAAAGACTGACAACTAATGATGTTTAATTTCACAAGTTGAACCGGTATCAGTAATTGAGGCATGTAAAGATGAATATTGGTTGAAATCTATGGAAGAAGAATTAGATCAGATTGAGAAAAATAACCCATGGACCTTGGTTCCCTGGCCTAAAAATAAAAATGTTATTGGAACTAAATGGGTTTTTAGGAAAAAATTGAATGAAGATGGTCAATTTATAAGGAATAAGGCTAGATTGGTTTGTAAAGGATATTCTCAGAAGGAAGGAATTGATTATGAAGAGACTTTTGCACCTGTAGCTAGGATTGAAGCTATAAGATTATTTCTTTCCTATGCTTCTTATAAAAACTATGAGGTTTATCAAATGGATGTTAAATGTGCATTTTTGAATAGGGATCTTGATGAGGAAGTTTATATTGAGCAACTTGATGGTTTTTCACTATCAGATGATATAGATATGGTTTGAAGGTTAAGGAAAGCTTTATATGGATTGAAACAAGCACCTAGAGCTTGGTATGCAAGGTTGGATAAATATCTTTTGAAGCTTGGTTTTACTAAGGGCAGTGCTCATAGTAATTTATATTATAAGATCGTTGATGAGTATATACTGATTATTGAAGTATTTGTTGATGACATTATTTTTGGAGGTGAAGATAAGTTATGCATAGAATTTTATAAAAATATGGAGAAAGAATTTGAGATGTCTATGATTGGTGAGATGAAATTTTTCTTAGGTTTGCAGATTACTTAGACTGACAAAGGTATTTTCATCTATAAAACTAAATATGCTAAGGAATTGTTGAAGAAATTTGGTATGGGAGATTCTATATCAGTAAGTACTCCTATGGTTACAAGTGAGAAATTGACAAGAAAAGATGTTTCTACACCAGTAAATCCTACAAGATACAAATCTATGATTGGAGGTCTGCTTTATTTGACTTAGACTAGGCCTGACATTATGATTGTTATTTGTATTGTTTCAAGATTTTAGAGTGATCCTATAGAAAATCATGAGATGGTGGTGAAAAGGATTTTTAGATACTTGCAAGGTACATTAGAATATGGCTTGTGGTACCCTAAGGATGATAACTTTACTTTAAGTGCATATACAGATGCTAATTGGGTTGGAGATGTTGATGACCGGAAAAGCACTTTCAGTGGAGGTTTCTTTCTTGAAAAGAAGTTGGTTTTATGGATTAGCAAGAAACAATCATGTACTTGTTTATCTACTATTGAAGTTGAGTATGTTGTTGCTGCTACTAACTGTAAACAAGTTTATGGATGAAGCAAATGTTGAAGGATATAAAGGTGGATTGTGATGCACTGGTAGTTATTCACTGTGATAACTCTGCTTCTATTGATATATCAAAGAATTTGGTATTTCATTCTAAAACAAAGCACATATATATCAAGTATAACTTTTTGAAGGAGAAGGTGGAAGAAAATGAAGTTAGATTGGTTTATGTGAACACTAAAGAGTAGATTGTGGATATTTTCACTAAACCTTTGTCCAAGGAATCATTTGAGTACCTAAGAGACAGATTGGGAGTTTCTGCCCCTCTGGTAGAGACTTGATTGATGTGGTTTGGCATCAGTATGACATGCACTATCATAGGCTATTCATTATGACATTGATGTGGGATGCTACTACTCAGGGGGATTAGTCAACTTTTTGATTCAGAGGCTTATGTTTTTGCTTTGATATTTTTGTTAGATTTCTGGCATTGATGTCAAAGGGGGAGAGATATTGATGTGAAAAAGGAAAATAAATTCAGAGCTTTACAAAGATATTATTCCCGGGGGGATTTTGAGCTGTATGTAGTAGATTGTTAGCTATCTTCCATTGGGGGAAACTTGTTTGGGATTTCTTGGTACTTAGATGTTTTTCACATCTAGTGTTGCCATTTGATGGAATTGATTATGTGTTTCATTGATGTTTTGTCATTGGTGCCAACACTAGTTGTTTTGATGCTTTACTGGCACCCTTCTAGTCCCGGTAGGTTGAATGTTTTCTGGTTAACTTGGATCTGACATGATCCGGTAGGCTTCAGTATAGTCTAGTGATAGAATCATCTTGTTCATGATACTTATACTCATATTTAGTCAGTTGGTTTTGGTCTGGAAATCGGTTGATATCCTGCTTGCTTAGAAGATTGGTTTTTTGGTTTCGGCAGGGGTTTCACCGGCAAAGCTTTTGGTGGAGAGCTTTGATGGATTGCATAAGTGGTATTGGTGCAGCTTCTGGTGGAGTTTTAGGATGTTGTTGTTGATCATGTTCAAGACTTGGCTAATGGAGATCATTGTTGTGGTGTGTGGACCTATACTTGGTTCTGATTGATCTAGGTTATGGACCGACTTTAATGTAACGACCTATTAATTTATTGATGGGATGTCTTATGTGTTGATATTATTTTTTGGTCTAAGGCCGACATGGTTTGTAATTATGTAATTGATTTATTGTTTGGTGGCCAAACTAATCATTTATGGTCAAAAGTTTGTATATATGGATGTACGACCTCATTGTAGATCATCATGGTTATTGTTAGAGGTCATGGTAAAGGAATGTAATGTGCGAATAATGTAATATCATTCAGAGGAGTTGGTTGATCATTGGAGATCGAATTGGGTTTATGTAAAAGGATTTAGTCCTCTGACATTGAGCTTAACCAAAAATATACTCAGGCATAGGAGATGCTATCTATTGTAGTTCAACACTTCTTCAGATTGTAGTCTGGAATTCTATGTAGTCAATGAGGCTCCTTTTGTGATGAGAAGTGCGCTCTAGGCTATTAACCTTCCTGCAAGTGCAGGCCCCTCAATTGTAATTCACATATATATTGCAGAAGTATTATCTGACTATGGGTAGGCTTCCCACCGTGGTTTTTCACTTTACTGGGTTTTCCATGTACAAATCTTGATGCCATGTGGATGGTATTTATTCGGTGATTATTGTTTATGCTTAATTGGTTTATCTTCTATTCTAGTATTAATGTTTTGGGTTCCGGTATTAAAGTTTAAATTGCTAATGGTTATGGTAATCTGTGACAACTGATTCAACACCCCCCCCCTCTCTCAGTTGTCTTTCGGTTATTTGGACTGTCTAACAGTTTAATAATGTTAAATTAAATTAATAGACTTATATAGTTTTTAATAAAATAAATATATATAGTTGGTAATAATAAGATAAATAATTACTTGAGAAGGAGTAATATTGGATACACGATTTTATATCATATTATTAATTGGGAATTAGTACTATCATCTAGTAAGAAAAGGCTTTATTATTAATTAGAGTATTTATTTATATAAATAACCTTTGATTTATTATTGTGGCTTTAATTTATTATAGCCTTGGTTTATTTATTTATTTATTTATTGGGGTTTATATTTAATAGGTGATTTTATATTATTGATTTATGATCATTGGATAAATATTATCTATTAATTTGGGTACTTGTTTATACACCCTTGGCTATTTTGTTGATGGGCTTTTATAGTTAATTGTGCCCATGAGTATTGTTATTATTTATGTTTTTTACACTTTGAGGTAATTAATATATTCTTTCTACTTACCCTCTTATTCTATTGGCTGAATTATTGGGTAAGTTAATTAAATAATATCTTATTATTTTTACGTTGGTTTTTGAGATGGGTTGCTTAAATATTATTCTACTTACCCTTTCGTGTGATTGGTTGAGTTATTGGGTAAGTAAATTAACAATTATTTTATTTATTTCTACCTTGGATTTTGTTATGGGTTGGTAAGAAATATTATTTTTGCTATTATTTTTATTGGTCGACATATTCTATGGTTTTGACCTGGTTTTCTATTTAATTGCTTTCTTGAGATTTCATAAGGGGTTGGCTAGGGAAGTGTTTTTCTGCAAATTGGATCTGGATTACTTGGAGAAGTTTGGATTGTCGGCTTGTTGGTTCTTCTTTAGCAAATTAATCTTTTCACTTTCAGATTTCACTTGGTCAAAGGATTTCTTGCTTATGTATTTTTCAGATTTGAAAAGATTGTCTAATCTGTGTATTCTTGGGACCTTGGGGAAAAATAATTCATTTATATAATTTTCATAGTTTATATAATTTGATTTAAGACATTATTCTATAGTTAAACTATAGCTGGGAAGGGGATTTACTACTGTCTGATTCTTTCTGAGTTTTATTTTCACGGATGTCATGCCGACCGTTTTTGAGAAATCTTTTACTATGGCTTATGGTTTGGCATTTTGTTTATATCATTTGAATCCTATGAGCTGGGCACCTCTTTTGAGCCTTCATTTGTGAATTTTAGTTACTTGTATGATTTTGTTCTATTCCTGTAAGTTTATTGTTTCCATTTGAGTTTTCTAAGTGTTTGCGCTAAAACCATATATACACTATTTCATTATGTATATGCATTGTGTAATTTGTCAAATGTGTTGTTATGTGCTACATATGTGTTGTAGAAAGATTCAAATGCGTTCAAATATTGTGAATGCACCATAGGTTTTGATGAATGTGACATAGGTCTTGGTATATGCATTGCAGGACTCAACAGATGCGTTGTACATTTAGGTATATCTGCTAACCTATGAAACAAATGCACAAATTTGATAATTTTGCCCTTCTGAGTCAATTGTTTGAACCTTTGAGTTTTCAGTTTGGATTTTTGGGTTCTCAGTTTGTCTTGGGTAACTGTCTAGAGGTCGTGTTATGCTTATTGAGTACTCTTGGATGTCTGGAGTAATATTTTGATGAGTTATTTGATCATTTGTATTTTTGCAAGAGGAGAAGTACCTTGCTATGTTAATGGTTTATTTCTTTATGATGTTGTGTGGTCTATGTGACTTATGTGATATATGTTGTTGGCTCCTTATGCATTGATGATAATTTATCTTGGTTAGCGAGACTGTGTTTTGTGAGCCTTCTTGTTTTGATTTCATGTGTTTTTGAGGCCTAGGTGCATGATTAGGGGGAGTGATCTTCCGTAAGTCTGTCGAGGTCATGAGGAATAGACTGCTAGGATACTTGAGTAATAGAGTCGAGGTCTAGAGTGTTTGGATAGCTCATTGGAAGTTTTCCATTGTAATTGATAAGTGATAACATAATAATTAAAATTAGGTGGGTTGGGTAGAGTAACTCATCTAAGCAAGATAAGAAATGTGTTTTATAATACCCATCTCATGGATCAGAGACTGGAGTGAGGTGGTAGATCTAGTAACTAGGTAAACCGTACTACCTCAATTTCCTCAAAGGTTGAGATGGTTTTGCATGTGTATCCTATGTGGTAGCATGTGATGACAATCTTTCCCTACATTTTTGGTCCTAGTTCCTTATGTCTTGTTGTTGAGACACCTCTAGAGGTTTCTTGGTTGTTTGGTATGTTTTCCTTGGGTTGTGTTAGTGTCATTTCCTCTTTGGTTGTTAGGTGTCAACTTATATCTAGAGTGTGTGTGGGATCTTGTGTCATCTCCTAGCACGAGGGGTGGTTCCTTTGGTTCCACATGGTCGGGTGGCTGGTGCCTTTCTTCCATTGGGATGTTCTTCAGTGGATGCTTTTCATGGATGCTTTGCATGGATGTGGATATCTTATCTCTTCAACTTGTGGATGGATATTCATATCAGCTTATTGATCATGATTCATTAGACATGTATATGTAATTATATTTGAGAGCTATCCTCATTGTTTTAAAAGACATTGTATTCATGTATCTAGTAGATGTTATTAGGGATAATGATGTATCATGTGTATCTTGAGAATAATTCATTAATTGGAAATATTGATATTGGGATATGGATGTGTACCTTGTATTTAGATGTTATAATTAGGTTATATTACTATGGTTTAATAA
This sequence comes from Cryptomeria japonica, assembly GCF_030272615.1. Taxonomy (NCBI): domain Eukaryota; kingdom Viridiplantae; phylum Streptophyta; class Pinopsida; order Cupressales; family Cupressaceae; genus Cryptomeria; species Cryptomeria japonica. The sequence continues at coordinate 457,431,828 of NC_081408.1, read as the reverse complement.
TGTGGTAATTGGTATTGAAATGGATAATTGATGTTAAAAGAAATTAATAGTTGTGATTAGGAACATTTGGTATTGGTGCTTTAAAATGAACCTAATGGGGTTAATTTGTAATTGCATTATTAAAGAATGCATTTAGGATAGATAGATTAGAAATGATCTTTCATATGTTCATGGAAGGAATAACTGATAATATGAGCAATATGTATTGGATTAGTTGTAATTATGATATTTTTGCTTATGGTTAGTGATGCTCTGTTAAATGGACAAGGTTAGCAAATGACAAACAACACAAGACACACAAGAAAATCGTTAGTGTTAGTCAATCAAAAACTAATCTGAACAGGCATATCAAAAGAGATACTAAAAACATGAAAGCATATTTAACTAAAGAAGCAAATATGATGAGGCATCTCCAAATACCTCCTAACATACTCTTAGCTTTTTCTCCTTTGTTCCTCTCCTCTCCAAGTTCCAAAATAGTGTAGCTCTCAGCAGCTTTTTGCACTATGGATGCTTATGGAGGATTGAGATTGAAATATTGCTCTAAATGTAAATAAAGAAGCAAATATTAAGCTATTGATACTAAAATGATTTATTTTAACCAAAATGACAATATATGAGTTTGCTATGCTAAATGCTCTCTCAAAATGTCTATAGGTTAAATGCATACAAGTTTTTCAGGATCTGGATTATGAAGAAATGGGCTCTATTTATAGGAAAAATGGAGCAATGGATGGTTGAGATTGAGCAATCTCAACAAGGGTCAGGATTGAATGATTTCAAATCCATGTGATGGCTTTCAACCCAATCCCAGGATGACAAGTGTCAATGTGAGATAGGTTGAGAGGAGAGGGAATAAGCATTAAATGCTTGACATGACTTTGGAAGTTAAAGTCAAGGTTGGTTGAATGAATAAACTCTTTATTCAAAGAATAAAGCTTTTATCCAATGGATAAATTCTTGTGCAAATGTGAAATGGATGAATATGGTCAAAACAATAAATGTTTGGGGGGACAAGTTTGAAATAACCATAAATAGTTATGTAAGAGCCATAAATGGTCATGTAAGAGCCATTAGTGGTCTTGGAAGACTTTGGGGGTTAATTTATTGAACACACAAAGCATTAAATGCTTTTTAAAGACTTTAGAGTCTTGAGAAGTGACTCCATTTTGCTTAGGAATGTGACAATAATTAGAGGATGGATTAGGCTAATTAGGAAGGGGTTAGAAGAATCTAGAAGGGGATTAGATTTTGCAAGTGGATTTGGTGGGTGAGGGAAAATAGAAATTTATTAAAATAAAAATTCATTTATTTCAATAAATGTGTGCAAGTTGCATTTGTAGGAAAATGCAAGTGGGGGGGGATAATGATTTAAATAAATATTTTTATTTAATTTATTTAAAAGAGGAATAGGGGGATTTAATTAAATAAATAGATTTTATTTATTTAATTGATTTGAATTTGGTTTAATGAATTAATTAAAATAAATTGAATAATTTATTTAATTAATAGAAGAATGTTTGAAGATGAATTAATTAAATATTAATTTAATTAATTGATGGCTAGTGGATTTTTAATCAAATAAATGGTGAATATTTATTTAATTAAGTTGGACAGATTTGTGTGACTACATTTGCCCCTCTTTGAGACGGTGCGGTTTATCACGTCATTTCAAATAAAGAAAAAATGGTGTGAATAAATGCCACATAAAATGTAAATTTAATGGGTGGTATGCCCCCTCAAGAGATGGGCCGCAAAATTTTGAAAAATCGGGTGATCTCTCGAAAAAGAGTGAAAATTGGCAGGGTGGTAGAAGAGAAGGAATTAGCCATACGGGTGAAAAATAGAAGAAAACAGGGGGAAAATGGAGAAATGGGGGGCTCAGGAAGTTCACGGGGACCACGGCGGTGAGCGGAGAGAAGGTACGATGATGGCGAAGGGTATAAATGGGGTGAAAGGGGTGAAAATAGGATCATTTGTGACCGCGACCAATGTGAAACTAGAGCCCTGAGAGTGACATTTTGGAGGAGCGAGCAACAGTCAGGATGCCGATACCAATTGCAGAGTACAGATTTGAGCGAGTCCGACAATTCCAATGCCCAGACGACTACAGACCAGTGGTACACAAATTCAAAATTTTAATTTTTATGCATTTTTGATACGTTTTTAGCTGAGTCCAAGTCAAGTCGGAGCAAGAGCGCTGGAACTACGGTTTTGGCGCTTTTGCTTCATGAATTAGCACTACTGTGTCGCAATGGCGCTATTGCCCCATTGTTTGAGCGCTTTTGTTTTGGTGTAGCACTATTGTATGCAAGTTTAGGCGCTATTGATGAATAAACGCTATTGAGGGCTTGTTTGAGCGCTATTGAACTTTATTAGCGCTACTGTGTAGTTGTTTTAGCGCATTTGTAGTTTGAGCGTTGTTGGATAGCTGATTGAGCGCTTTTGTTAGGGTTGTAGCGCTATTGTTGGGAAACTAGCGCTTTTGTTTTAGGATAAAGAGATGCCCCAGTTTGGATGAAGAAAAATCTCTCGATGCCAATGATGGATGGATGGCGATGTGAAGTGGGAGTTGTTTTGAACCATAGTAGTCTGATGAGACTTAGGTCATTTGTTAGGATAAATGCCCGTTGAAGTTTAGGTGGTCATGATTGCTTACCTGTTGAGACCCGAAGATACTTGATCAAAGTATTTGTTGATAGTCTAGGTTTAAACTTTAAAAAGTTTGAAGATAAAACAACTGATGGTGATTGATGAATGTCCATGTGCAGGAGGAGCTAGGTGTGTTGCAGTTACGCGAGTGACATCCTGCGACACAGGGGTTGCAGGATCAATTGACAGAGTCAGAGATTGATTTCATTGCCGCGATGGGACTATATGAGGTGATACACATGCCCGTGATTCGTATGAATCACGAATTGATCACAGCATTAACAAAACGGTGGCACAACGAGATGTGCACCTTCCATCTGGCACAGGGGGAGATGACAGTGACCCTAGAGGATGTGTGGTGCATCCTACGGATTCTGATTCAGGGAGAGCTAGTCACATATGATAGATCCTGGGGGACTCTTGCAGTGTAGAGGATTTTTTATGAGGATGTTTTCATTAATGATGGCTCCATTGCCTGGGAGGAGATAGCGGCATTATATGAGCCTCTTCCAGCAGTTTTATCAGGTATTGTGGGAGGACTTCTTTGTCCAGACAAGCGATCACATGGTCTAGCCGTGGGGTGGAGACAGGTTATCGAGATGATGATGACCGAGGGGACCCGATTTGCGTGGGGGTCGTCCATGCTGGTGCACCTATACCAGGAGCTCCATGAGGTGGTTTACCGGGAGAGGGGTTCCTTAGTAGTGGGCATGACGCTGCTGCATATTTAGGCTTGGGAGCACCTACCAGTGACTCGACCGGTGAGTCTGAGATTCCGGGCAGTAGACCAGCCGTACATGTTCATGTATAGCGATATGATGAGTCAGCCCCACCTGGGGAAGTTAGAGTGGTGGCGGCGAGCATTAGATGATCTGGATGCAGTTATATGGCGACCATACTTAGAGTGTGAGCCATGGGATGACGATGCCGAGGCACTGTCGTATGTGTTTGTGACTCGATTCCTCATTGGGAGGACCTCATACCATGTGGAGAGACAAGTGCCCAAGAGAGTGATGAGGCAGTTTGGACAGCAGCAAGGACTGCCCAGTGGATCAGGAGAGTATGCTCGAGTTATTCAGGAGAGGTACACATAGGGGCCAGTGCTACCATATGATCAGGCACTGGCAGAGTTCCAGACACTGCAGGCAAGACCGTGGGACATACGATCGAGGGTTGTGGATGCAGGTGTTACAGATGAGTACACGCAGTACTGAGCAGCGCACTTGATCTTATGGATATCTGATCCAATAGAGCCGATCCTAGATTTTGAGGATGAGAGGGGACGGAGACGGAGGAGGGCAGGAGGTCGAGGACCGAGGGCAGGGGGAGGAGGTGGAGGAGGAGGAGGTGGAAGAGGAGGAATAATTAATTAAGAAGGAGTAATATTGGATAAATGATTTTATATCACATTATTAATTTGGAATTAATATTATCATTTAGTAAGAAAAGGCTTTATTATTAATAAGAGTATTTATTTATATAAATAGCCTTTGATTTATTATTGTGACCCCACGTGCTGAACAGTGGACTGGATGCACTACGCTGTTTACTGGATGCGCTAAACAGTGAATTGAACGCGCTAATTCATTTTCCCACGTGCCTGCAAAAGTAGTTAGTTTCAAAAATCGATTTGATATTTGGAGTCGGGCCCCACAGTGGGCGCCAGAAATGTATGCAGGAAAAGCGGGTCGATAGAACTCAATATGTGAAAATATTGCTAAATACTAGTCCACACACACACACAGGACTTCTTGGTGCAAGCTATGGAGTAATGAAGTATTACTCAACTTCCCAAGGTTGGTCCCATGGTTCTCTATCTTACAATGTCCCTCAAACCACTATTTTTGCTCTCAGATCACTAAGCAAAATGGTTTAGGGATGGCAAATGCAAGAACGAGGGATGCTTTTGATAGATTTTAGAATGAAAGGTATGTTAAGCTATGTATGATTCTAGAAATGCAATAAACTAGATGATAAGATGACAAGGTTAGTATGAGTACTATCCTAACATGATATATTTAGTCTATGATTGAGCTAAATGATAAAGAAAATATTCTAAACATGCATATTTAGACTAATTCCTGATTTAAAAGAGGTAAAATGATGAACATAAAAATGATATATGAAAGCTTGAATGTATTTGAGCATAAGTGTGATACTACAAATTTGGAGGATGATCTAAAATGGAGGAATGAGAGCTCTATTTATAGCAAAAATAGGGCAATGGATGGTTAGGATTGAAAGAGTTGATCAAGGGTTGAGTTTGAAAGTTGGGGATCCATGTTTGCAATTTGCACCAATGAAATGGTGACAAGTGTCAACATAGGGTTGGGTTGAGAGAAGGGGTTGGAGGCATTAAATGCCTGAGAAAACCTTATGGTTATCTAGAGATAAGGGTTAAGCTTAAGTTAGGCTTACCCATTGGATTAAGAGTTAATCCAAGGATAAACCCTTGTGCAAATGATTAAGAGATAATCATGGTCAAAGCATTAAAGGCTTGATGAGACCCTTGGGTTGGATGAAGGTTAAGTTAGGCAAAAAGTCTCTAACCATGTAAGAGGGTTGAATTAACCATTAATGGTTTGGGAGACTTTGAAAAATTAAGTGGTTGAAGGCTTGAAGCCTTTAATGGTTATCAAAGACTTTGAGGATTTGAGAAGTGACCTCCCCTTGCTTAGAGATGTGACAAAGCTTAGAAGATGGGTTATGCTAATTAGAAGCGATTAGAAGAGTCTAGAAGGGATTAGAAAGGGGTTTCGGAAGGCAAGTGGGAGATGTAGGATTTTGCAAGTGGATGGAGGGATAATAGGATTTAATTGAAATAAAGTTAATTTAATTCAATTTGGTTGCAATTTGGAGAAATTAAATAAATTAAATTTATCCAATTTAGGATAACTATTTAATTAAATTTGAATTTAATTAAAAGTGGATAGGGGGAATTTAATTGAATAAAATGATTTATTCATTAAATGGGTATAGTGAATTTAATTTAAATAGATTGAATAATTTACTTAATTAAATAGAGGAATATGGGTAATTTAATTAAATTGGATTTAATTAAATAGAGAAATGAACATAAAATATTCATTTAGGAATATGGTCATTTTTATGCGTCTACATTTTGCCCCTCTTTGAAGTGACGTGTGTGCACATGTTATTTCAAAGAAAATGATGTGTCAGATATGATGTCAAAATTTGATTGATATGATGTTGTGGATATGAAAAATTGATTTGATATGAAAAGTCGATATGATGCTGTGGATATGAAAAATTGATTTGATATAAAAAAATCGATATGATGCCCCAGATATGAAGAATTGTTTTGATATGAAAAGTTGATATGAGACTAATGTCAATATGAAATTGATATGAAATTGATGTCGATATTCGATATGATAATGCCCCCTCGAGAGATCGTTCGTGCACACAAGGCATGAATGATCTCTCGAAAGAAGAAGAATGTTGTTTGAAAGATAGAAGAGTAAATAGTGATGGCATGCATGGGTTTGATAAGATTGATTGGATTGATTGGAATGAGAGAAAGTCTGGTTTCAGGTATGACACCTCCTATATAAGACATGGATGATCGAGCATCTAGTTTCAGGAATGATACCGCCTGTATAAGACATGGATGATCGAGTGTCTGGTTTCAGGAACGATACTGCCTGTATAAGACATGGATGATCGAGCGTCTGGTTTCAAGAATGATACTGCCTGTATAGGACATGGATGATCGAGTGTCTAGTTTCAGGAACGATATATCCTGTATAAGACCGATCAAAACACCTGGTTTCAGGAACAATATATCTTGTATAAGAGCTGATCAAAACATCTGGTTTCAGGAACGATATATCCTGTATAAGAGCTGATCAAAACATCTGGTTTCAGGAACGATATATCCTGTATAAGAGTTGATCAAAATATCTGGTTTCAGTAACGATATATCCTGTATAAGAGCTGATCAAAACATCTGGTTTCAGGAAAGATGCATCCTGTATGAGACATGATAGAAGATAGTTTGGAAGAATGATAGAAGATAGTTTGGAAGAATGATGAAGATAGTTTAGAATAATGATAGAAGATAGGTTGGAAGAATGATAGAAGATAGGTTAGAAGAATGATAGAGATATGAAAGTGAAGAAAGATTCCATGATGATGTGATAGATATGCATGCGGGGGATGCAATGATGAATGATGAATGATATGTGTATGCGGGAAAAGTGGGCGAATAAAACTAAATATGTGAAAATATGTTAGAATACTAGTCCACACACACACACAGGACTTCTTGATGCAAGCTATGGAGTAACGTAGTATTACTCAGCTTCCCAAGGAGGGTCCCATGGTTCTCTATCTCACAATGTCCCTCAAACCAACGTTTTTGCTCTCAGATCATTGAGCAAAATGGTTTAGGGATGGCAAATATGAGAACGAGAGAGATTTTTAATTAATTTTAGTATGAAATGGATGCTAAGCTATGTATGATGCTAAAATGCAACAAACTAGATGATAAGATGACAAGATTAGTATGAATACTATCTTAGCATACTATATTTAGTCTATAATTGAACTAAAATGATAAAGAAAGTAATCTAAACATACATATTAGTCTAATTTATGATCAAAAAGAGGCTAAATGAGCATATATGAAATGAAAGCTTGAAATGATTTGAGCATAAGTGTGATGCTTCAAATTTGAAAGATGATTGTTTTGAATAGAGGAATGAGAGCTCTATTTATAGCATAAACAGGGCAATGGATGGTCAAGATTGAATAGTTTAATCAAGGGCCAGGTTTGAAAGTTGGGGATCCATGTGCACAATTTGCACCAATGAAATGGTGACAAGTGTCAACATAGGGTTGGGTTGAGAGAAGAGGTTGGAGGCATTAAAGGCCTGAGAAGACCTCATGGTTATCTAAAGGCTAAGGGTCAAGTCTAAGTTAGGCTTACCCACTGGATTTAAGAGTTAATCCAAGGATAAACCTTTGTGCAAATGATTAAGAGATAATCATGGTCAAAGCATTAATGACCTGATGAGACCCTTGGGTTGGATAAAGGTTGAGTCAAAACAAATGTTTTAACCATGTGGGAAGGTTTGAATTAACCATTAATGGTTATTGGAGACTTTGGGGATTAAGTGGTTGAAGATTGGAAGCCTTTAATGGTTTTCAAAGACTTTAAGGGTTTTAGTGGTTGAAGGTTGAAAACCTTCAATGGTTATCCAAGACTTTGGGTCATTTGAGAAGTGACCTCCCTTTGCTTAGGGATGTGACAAAGTTTAGAGGAGGGTTAGGCTAATTAGAAGCGATTAGAAGATTCTAGAAGGGATTAGGAAGGGGTTTGGGATTTTGCAAGTGGATGGGGGGATAATAGGATTTAATTGAATTGAATGATTTTCATTTAATTTGATTGTATTTGGAGAAATTAAATAAATTAGATTTATTCAATTTAGGATAACTATTTAATTAAATTTGAATTTAATTAAAAGTGGATAGGGGGATTTAATTGAATGATTTATTCATTAAATGGATATAGTGAATTTTATTTAAATAAATTGAGTAATTTATTTAATAAAATAGAAGAATGTGGATAATTTAATTAAATTGGATTTAATCAAATAGAAAAATGAACCTAAAATATTCATTTAGGAATATGGTCATTTTTATACGTCTACATTTTGCCCCTCTTTGAAGTGACGTGTGTGCACATGTTATTTCAAAGAAAATGATGCCTTATCATGATTTTATGATCAAATGTAGTTTTTGTTGTGTCGCTCTTTTAATTTTCCAGTCGTGTCCCAGATTTGATGTGATGCCCCAGATTTGATATTTGATGTGATGCCCCCTCGGGAGATAAATCAATATTTTTTTGGAAAATTTTTGAGTTAAATTGATGAAGTTCGTATGATGTGTAGGATTTCGTGCGTGTAGAAAGTGTGTAAATTGATTCATCTCCCGATAAATTACAAATGTTTTGGTATAGGGAAGACCGTGACCATATTACAGGCCCAGTTAGCTAACCCTAATTTTATTTTCCTCCTATAAAAGGGGAAAAGGGCTTGATTTAAAGTCATTTGTGCTTGTTGACTTTTGAAGAAAGATAATTTGCTCTGGAGAGAAAATGCCTATTCCCTATCACAGACACCGTTTTGAGCGCGTTCGGAGGTACCAGAGACCAGTAGCGCGTGGACCACCAGTAAGTCAACCCTTTTGACCCCTTTTTTATTTTTCATTTTGTCATTTTTAGCTGTGTTTTGACTTTTAAAGTTCGGACAAATCGTTTTAGCGCGTCTAGGGTTTAATTTAGCGCATACGAAGTGTAGAGTAGCGCGTAGAAGTCAATTTAGGGGTTGCGTCCGAAATTATTTTTATAGCGCACAGGCCACTAATGTTAGCGCGTATACGTAGAATAGTGCAGGTATTGCGTTTAGTAGCGCGTAGGAGGAACAGGGTAGCGCGTAGGACTAACCTAGCACATAAGAGTCGCAGAAGTTCGCATGGAACAAGAGGTTTAGCGCGTAGGTATAACCTAGCGCATAGGGCTGAAAGGGTAGCGCTTAGGAAGATTAGATTAGCGCGTAGGACTGACCTAACGCATAGGATGAAAAGGGGAGCACTTGGGGAGGGTAGATTAGCGCGTAGACATAGTCTAGCATAGGTGAGATTGGGTAGCGCAATAGAGGAAAAGAGTAGCGCGTAGACATAATCTAGCGCATAGGGAAAATTAGATAGCGCAGAGGAAGAAAAGGATAGCGCTTAGATATAATCTAGTGCATAGGGCAGATAAGCTAGCGCGTAGGACAAGCAGTCTAGCACGTGGGATTGTTTTATCGTTTTGGACGTCTGTTTTAGCGCATCCATGAAAAATTTGTAGTTTTTGGCCGATTTTGAAAAGTTATGTTTTTGCGTGCCTGTCGTGTTTTTGATGCATTTATCCAAGATGAGTATTTGTATAACTTGTTTTGATGTGCAATTTTCCAAGTGATGTATAGATATCAAGCTGTTTGTGTTGATCAGAACATGATTATTTGCATTATCTATTTCGAGTTCAATGTGTGTAAAAGCCTGAGTTGTTTTACAAGCCGATATGGGTTGGAAACTTGAGTTGTTTTACAAGTTTTGATATGGGTGGGAAACTTGAGTTATTTTACAAGTTTATGTGATTGTGGTACTTGAGTTGTTTTACAAGTTTTGATATGGTTTTTGAGAACTTGAGTTGTTTTACAAGTTGATATGAAATGATAGGATTTTGAACTTTGATTGTAGATGAGCAAATTTGTTTCATGTTTTTGATGTAAGTTTGATTTTGATATCTTTGTGTTGATGTGAAAACTGATATTGGATATGTTTTGTTTGTTGACAGGAGCGTTTGGGTATTGTGCAGTCGAGGGAGAGATTCCCGAGACCATGGACGTTGATACCACGTCTGTCACAGGCAGACTTAGATATTATTGAGAGATGCGGATTGACCTCGCTTCTGGATATGCCTCGGTTCACTGTGAACCGGGGACTGTTGACAGCATTGGCAGAGAGGTGGCATAGCGACATGAACACCTTTCATTTTGCCACTGGAGAGATGACTGTGACACCAGAGGACTGCTATCGTATTCTGTGCATTCCTGTGGTAGGGGCACTGCTACCCTACGAGTAGACAGAGGAGGGCGGCACAGAGGCACTGCGCCATATATTTCATGATGAGAGTGTCTGTGGCTATGAGATCCCTTGGCAGGAGTTTTTGGATCTGGATTATGCACCGCTACCATCTGTATTGGCAGGATTCATTGGAGGATTCCTTTGTCCTGATCGCAGGTCAAAGGGATTTTCAGTAGGATGGGGGCTGGTCTTGGAGCAGATGGTGACATAGGGGCGGAGATTTGCATGGGGGTCAGCGATGTTGGCCCATCTTTTCAGGAGCCTGCATGAGGTAGTATACCTCGGTTATGGGAGTTTATCAGCAGGTGTTACCCTATTACAGGTATGGTGCTGGGAGCACATCCCAGTAGCGAGGCCATTGGCAGACAGAGATAGGCCCGTAGGCACAGCATACGCCTATGGATATAGAGGCCTAGTTGTCCAGCATAAGCTAGGCAAACTAGAGCATTGGAGGAGAGTTTTTGATGACATAGATACGATCATTTGGAGACCGTATACAGGTTGTGAGGTGTGGGTAGAGGATGGGATAGAGATGTCGTTCGTTTTTATGACAAGGTATCTGATTGGGAGGACTCCGTTCCTCATTGAGCAATTTGTGGTTACCCGAGTTTTGCGGCAGTTCGGGAGGCAGCAGGGGATTCCACAGGGGGCGTGCTTGTATGCACGGCGGCAGCAGGATGTGGCCGATTGGGGGCCGACTATTGACAGTGTTATGGCCATAGAGGAGTTTACAGGGTTAGCTGGACAGGTCTGGGACTATGCCCCAGAGATACAGGATGTCGGAATGACAGAGGAGTTCGCTTGTTTGTTTACTGCGCTGGCAGTGGCGAGGATCTCAGATCCCGAGGAGATGAGGCCAGCATTTGATTCGGATGGAGAGGAGGGGGGAGATGATGGAGATGACGGAGACGATGGAGATGATGGAGGAGGTAGAGGAGCCAAGGGGAGGCAGGGTGGCAGAGGTGTGCAGCGGGCGGTACGGCAGGGTAGGATTGAGAGGGGGAGAGGAGGTTTGGCCATTGGAGCCGGGAGAGAGGGGGGAGTGACAGAGGTTTTGGCGGCGGTGGGGGATGAGGAGGAGATGGTGAGACCAGCTCAGAGGAGGAGGATAGATATACTCCCACCTCCAGTACCGAGGACAGGGCGAGTGGGAGGGGTTCCTCCAGCACAGGGACCATTGCGGGTTCGAGTGCCGAGTCATGTAGAGGACGCACAGATCCGAACCCTACAGATTACTGTGCAGCAGCTGTAGGCACAGATTTTGACCTATCAGCGGCAGATTTCACAGTTGACCGTTGAGAGAGATACGGAGATAGAGCGGCGGGGTCGAGCGGAGGAGGCCTTGGCGAGTGTACAGAGAGCAGCGACGGGTGGTCCATTGAGAGACACCCTGAAAGAGCTGACATGGAGAGTACAGGAGGTCGAGTATTATAGGCGTCATTATGAGGATGCAGTACCCAAAGAGAAACGTGTAGCGAGTTTTGCACAGTCGAGATCGAGTCGATCTCGAACTGCTGGGACACGATCTGAGAGCCAAGGAGTGACGGGGCCAGCGAGACAGGACCCGCCTGCAGATCCGAGGGCGAGTGTATCTGGAGCTAGGTAGGATCCTCCTGGAGATCCAGGGGCAAGTGCATCTGGAGCTAGACCATCTCCATCAGGGGATAGTCACACTTGAGAGACATAGTCTCTATTGTATTTTGAGCAGTGTATTCTTTGTACTGGACACATTTTTGACACATTTTGTAGATTTTGACCATTTTTTGAGAGATATATATACAGAGCACCATTTTTTATCGACGTAATATTTTTTATGGCTGAATGTTTATGTGTACCACTTCCTTTTATATGATGATGTAATGTTTTCATATATGATGCAATGTGTGATGCAGGATGTATGTTTTTATGTGTTGTGAGATGTATCTTGAAAATAAGATGTATGATTTAATAAGCTACTATATGTAAAATGATGTAAAAATGATATGATGTGCGACTAATTTATAAAATGATATGCAACTAATTGTAAAATGATATGCAACTACATGTAAAATGATATGCAACTAATTATTTTTGGAGTATCTCTCATTCTGTATTTGCCATTCGATATAACCATTTATTTGCTTTCTTTGTAAATATCATCATGGAGCATTTATTGATTTTTGGATATGTTGAAAATTTATACAAGCATAATGGTATAATTAAACCATAATGACCTGAGTAAAATTTACATGATAGTTAATTTTGCAAGATAGCACAAGCGTCAAGGTATAATTGAACCAGGACGACCTGAGGGCGTATTGCGTAAACATACAAGATTAAATCATTTATATGCGTGAAATGGAATCAGGCCTTCAGTGATATGGATCACGTCTCGAGGCAAATATTCACATAGTACAAGTGATCACCTCTCAGACAAAAGACTAAGAAAATTTTGGAAGTTCCTTATGATCTCTGGCTTTTGAAGCTTTTGATGAGATAAGGAGAAGATTCCAAAAAAGTTCAAAATGCAAAATAATCAAGACTTTAATGTGATAATGCAACATTGAGTACTTCAGAAAATCATCCATCCTTGAGATTTTTGTGTATTGTTTGTGTTTTGGTTGTTTGTGATGAAGCGTAGTTGTGTTTGTTGGATGTCCTGTGTCTGAGTTTTGCAATAGTTGGAATATCTTGAATGTTTGCAAGTGTTTGAATAGTTTAATGCCCCTAGATGAGTGTTCTTCTGGATATGATTATGTACAGTGATTTCCAAGCCATGGTGGAATGTGGTAGATGAATAACTCAGGATAGTGACTACGCTAAGTATGTCCTGGATAGATATATGCTAAGTGTCGGGTGATGGCCGAGAGTGTTTTGACGGATAAAATGGCATGGATATAGATAAAGGAGTCGGTCTTTCACAAGGGCGCCTGTTTACCAGGTTTTCACCATTTGTTTTTATTGTACTTTGTATTTTTGCTTTTTCTAGATTTTTTTGATTTTTTTGTTTGTTTTTGGCTTTTTCCGTGCACTAGGCTACCTTAAGTATAGTACTTCTTCAGATGAATGTTGTTAGTTGGATCATCGAGCACATCTCCTTCAGAATTTGTTAGCTAATAGGCACCTGATCCATAGACTAAAATGATGACATAGGGACCCAACCAGTTAGGTTCAAATTTTCCTTTCTTTTCTCTATCTTGCTGGTTTCTTGGATTTTCTTTTAGGACTAGATCACCAACCTTGAAATTACGAGGAATGACCTTATGATTGTAGCTCCTGCACATGCGTTGCTGATATGCTTTGAGATGAGTATAAGCATGTTGGCATCTTTCATCTAATAGTTCCAGTTCTTGCAGTCGGTTAACTCAATACTCCTCATCTGGGATCAAACCTTTCAAAGAGACTCTAAGAGATGGAATTTCTACCTCCAAGGGTAAAATAGCCTCTGATCCATACACCAATGAATATGGTGTTGCTCCTGTAGGTGTGCGAATGCTGGTCCTGTAGGCCCAAAGTGCCGGATTGAGTTGTACGTGCCAATCTTTGCCTGCATTATTTACTGTTTTCTTGAGGATTTTTAGGATTGTTTTGTTAGATGCTTCTGCTTGACCATTTCCTTGTGGATAGTATGGTGTAGAAAACCGATGTTGGATTTTGAATTTTTCACATAGTTCCTGTACATCTTGGTTTTTGAAAGGTCATCCATTATCTGTGACGATTGACCTTGGAATACCATATCTACAGATCAGATAATTTAGGATAAAAGAGGCAATTTGTTTCCCAGTCACTGTGGTCATGGGAACTGCTTCAATCCATTTGGTAAAGTATTCAGTTGCAGTTATAATGAACTTGTGTCCATTTGAAGATGAAGGATGTATTTTGCCAACTAGGTCCAGTCCCCATTGACAAAAGGGCCATGATGTTGTAAAGGGCTGCAGTTCCTGTGCTGGTGCATGTATCAGATTGCCATGGATCTGGCATTTAGGACATTTTTTGGCAAAGTGATATGAATCTTTCTCCATTGTAGGCCAGTAGTATCCCATCCGTAGAAGTTTTTTAGCAAGAGTAGTGCCACTTGAATGTGTGCCACAAATACCTTCGTGAAGCTCGTGTAAAGCGGAATCGGAATCATTACGATCAAGGCAACGAAGAAGAGTACCATCAAGAGCTCGACGATATAGAGTATCAGCGGTAAGGGTGTAACGGGCCGCTTGTCGAATAAAGTTACGTTTTTGGTTACGGGATTGGTCAATGGGTAAGATATTATGCTTGAGGTAGTCATATATCGGTCCATATAGCGGAGAATCGGAACCAGTCAAGGCATAGATAACATGGGATTCGGAGTGGTCATAGGCGGGGGAGAACAGTTGCTCTACCAGGAACTCATAACAACTTTGTTGCTCCAGAATTTGCAGTAGTGAAGCGATTGTAGCCATTGCATCGGCTGCTTTGTTGTTCAACCTTGGTATTTGCTCAAAGGTGATGTGCACAAAATACTGTTTAAAGTCATCCACCATTCGTTTGTAAGGTAGTAGCTTGTCATCCTTTGTCTGATAGTTGTTATTAATTTGATTAATGACCAGTTGTGAGTCTCCATAGACTTTTAACTCTATGATTTTCCATTCGACGGCCATTTTGATGCCGATGACCAGTGCTTCATATTCAGCCACATTATTTGTGCATGGAAACATAAGTCTGTATGATTTTGGCATAGTGTGTCCTTCAGGAGTGATGAACAGAATGCTGGCACCTGAACCATGTTGAGTATAGGATCTGTCAAAGTATAGGGTCCATTGTTTAGTAGAAAGAGCGAGTACATCCGTGTCTAGAAATTCAACCTCCATGGTTTGTTTGCCTGGTAGCGGTGCTTCGGCCAATTGATCTGCAATTGCTTGTCCTTTGATGGCTCGTCTTTCTGTGTATTGGATGTCGAATTCACTGAGAATCATGACCCATTTAGCCAATCGGCCTGTAAGAGCGGCTTTGCTGAGTAGATATTTGAGAGGATCAATTTTTGCAACTAGCTTTATGGTGTGTGCTAGCATGTAATGTCAGAATTTTTGAGATGCAAAGACTACTATTAGGCAAGCCTTTTCAATAAATGTATAGTTGAGCTCATAGCCATTCAATGTCCTACTAAAGTAGTATATGGCACGTTCCTTTCCTTGTTGATCTTCTTGTGCCAATAGTGCCCCCAGTGAAATATCTGTTGTTGAGATATATAGAATAAGTGACTTTCCTGCAATTGGTGGTACTAGAACTGGTGGATTCATCAGGTACTGTTTAATTTGGTAAAAAGATTCTTCACACTTAGCCTCCCATTTGAAGGGTACATTTTTGTGTAGCAAATGGTTAAATGGTAGACTTTTATCTGCTAGTTGAGCGATGAATCGCCGGATTGATTGAAGTCGTCCTTGGAGAGATCGAAGTTGACTGATATTCTTTGGTGGTGGCATATCCATGATGGCTTGTACCTTTGCTGGATCAACTTCAATACCTTTAGCTGAGATGATGTAACCTAGTAACTTGCCTAATGTAACCCCGAAGACACACTTCTTAGGGTTGAGTCGGACTTGGAATTTTTGCAACCGATCAAAGATCTTTGTTAGGATGCCAAGATGTTCAGCTCTGGTGAAAGATTTTGCTAGTAAATCATCCACATAGTCTTCCATAAATGTGTGCATCATATCATGGAATATGGTCGTCATTGCTCTTTGATAAGTGGCTCCAGCATTCTTTAAGCCAAAAGGCATAACATTCCAATAGTATGTTCCCCAAGGACAGGTGAATGATGTTTTGTCTTGATCTTCAGGAGCTATTTTGATTTGATTATAGCCTAAGAAACCGTCCATTAAGGAGAGCATTGCATGGCCTGCTGTGAGATCTACAATTATATCAATACTTGGCAGAGGAAAGTCATCCTTTGGGCAAGCTTTATTGACATCTCTGAAATCAGTACATATTCCGATACTACCATCTAGTTTTGATACTGGAACAATGTTAGAAATCCATTCTGCATAGTCAATAGGTCGGATGAATCCGACATCTAATAATTTCTTTAATTCTGTTTTGACCATGAGTGCCACCTGTGGATTCATCTTTCGTAGCTTTTGCTTGACTGGCTTGACTCCTGCAAAGATGGACAAGTGATGCATGATTAGGTGTGGATCTATTCCGGGCATGTCAGCATATGACCAGGCAAAGTTAACTTGTTGTCCTTTAAAGAAGATGATGAATGCCGATCTTTCCTCCTCTGTCAAAGATTCTACAAGGTGAATGTTTCTAGCTGCTTCGGTGGTACCAATGTTGATTGATTGAGTGGGCTCAATCAATATGGGTGATCGTTCATGAAAATGTTCAGGAAGAGTGTCAAGTCTCCCATCGTTAGGTGCCTTAAAAAGGTTTTCACCCTCAGATGCGTCCTTTATTTTTACTTTTTTGTGATCTATAGCTGCCATTTACTGGTTTTCAGCATTAGATTCATTATTTGATTTATTTTTGCGAATGAGAGACTTGGCACTCCTTGAAGAACAAGCATCGTTATTCGTTTCACTGGTAGAGCTTGTTTCGGGATTGACGGTGCATAAGTAATGGATAATAGATTCATCATCTGGAAAAATTGGGATATCATGAGTCTCAGGTTCATTCCAGTCGATGAGATCAGGGAAGACAAGCTGTAAGGAATCATTGGGTGGATCAAGTTCGGCTACCGTAAGTGTTAGGATAGAGTTTTCATCGTGCTAGGTTTTTGGTTCAAAGAAATTTAGGATTGCGTCGAGGTCCTCGATGGTATCATCTTCCACATAGATTTGTTCATAATGTTTATGTTCACTTTCCGGAGCGTCATAGATATGTTGTGGTCCAAATTCAAGAGGTCTATCCTCTACGTTATGTTCTTCCTGAGAAAGGGATATAGAATCAGTATCATCCAGGATATCAGTAGTAGCATTGGAGCAGGTACCCCATTCATATTCATTGGAATCTGTTTCATAGGCATCATCCCAGATTCTATCTGTTTTGTAAACAGGGGTGTTGTACGGAGAAAACAAATCTTTGATGATGGATACTATTTTGATATTTTGTGTTGATTCTGTATCAGACCCATCTTCTACTTGCTGGATTTGTTCATAAACTGTGCTTCTTCGGAGAGTAATAACGGTATTTGAAGATGTCCTGATTTGTTCTTGAGATATTGGTGTTTGAATATGAGCTACTGCTGCAGATAGGGCCTTCTTATGACTTAGAAGTTTTTCCTGATGTATCTTCTGATCTTGATGTTCTCGTGCTTTGCGGATTGTTTCTGCTGATTCAAAAAGTGCTTCCTGTCAGGAGTCTTCTTTGTACTTCTTCTTTTCCTTCCATTGAGGTTTGATAGGTAGGTGAGGCGGCCGCTTTAATAGGAACGTGAGTTTAGAGCCCAATCCTGCTTTGTTTCTGCTAGGTTGTGAAGGAAGATTGATAGGTTCAGTAACTCCCTCTTTGCGTTTGCCAATAGGTCCTTTACCGTGATATCCCATTTGCTTCATGATTAAGTAGCCTTTTCCATACATGTGTGTTGGTAGCACAATGTCCAGAGCAGCTGCTCTATGATTTTCTTCTTCATCTTTGTATAACCAGCTAAGAATATCCTTGCCTTCTGATTCATGTGCTAGAGTACCTAATTGGATGAAAGTACCATCAAATTTAGTGATGGGCTGACTAGCCAGTTGTGTTGATGTAGTAGGCAAACCATGCGATCTAGGTGAGGTGGGCAATTTTGCCAAACATAAAGGTTCCAAAGAGTATTCTCCCATGCCTTGGTCTTTGATTTGCGTTTTCTGCTTGAAGTCTCCCCATAAGGAGTTGGATTTTGCTGTTGGTGGATCAGATGTTGAAGACCGCTGCTTTTCTCTATTATGAGGAACCAAACTGTCCTGGGCTGCCCTCATTGCATTGCAATGTTGAAATGGATTATGATCAGCAGATATGGAGATTTCCTCTCCATCATAAGGAAACTTGACACACTGGTGATATGTAGAAGGTACTACTTGCATTTCATGTATCCAGGGTCGGCCTAATAAGATATTGTAGGTGAGATCAATATCTAAGACTTGGCATATAGTATCCTTTTGCACTGGTCCTACCTGAATAGGCAATATCACTGTTCCTTTAGAGGACCGTTCCTCATCATCATATGCTTTTATGGTAATCCTTTTACAAGGATCAATAGATTCTTCTGAGAAGCCTAGTGCACGGATAAGCTTTAAAGTACATATATTAAGTCCGGCTCCTCCATCTATTAAGACTCTTTTGACATGGTGTTTGTAAACAATGACTTCAATATGTAGAGGAGTATTATGCGGATGACTCAATGAAGTATTATCATGCTCTGAGAAGGTGATTTTATGAGATTCTGTCATGTGGGCAACCATGGCTTGAAATCTGTCTGTATCCAGATTTTGAGGTACATTTGTTTCCAATAATGCTTGCTCCAATATGTCTTTGTGCTTGGATGATAGTTTTAATAATTCCAGGATAGAAATCTGAGCTGGAGTCTTGAGTAGTTGGTTAACCAAGTCATATTGGTTTTTAGGTGTGGTAGTTGTAGGTGCAGTATGTCCCTTTAAGACATATTTCTGAGTGCGGGTTGTTACATTGACAGATTCATGATCACGCTAATCTCGAATGGTGATGACATTTACTTGATGATCTTCAGCTGATATATGATTGATAGTGTTATCGTAAATGTGATTAATACGAGCTCCGCATGTATCATTTGAAGTTGATGCTCCATCTTTGTTGTAATTTGGGAGAGGATTTTTGAAGGTGTCGTCATCATTATTTGTTTTGAGACCATCTACCGTTAAGTCACCTCGATCGATCATGTCCTGGATTATGTGTTTCAATATCATACACTCGTTTGTTCTATGACCCTTGTTGCGATGGAAATCACAATAGTGTGAATCATTCCACCAAGGTGGTTTGACTGGGGGTTCATAATTGTTGAGTGGTGGTAAAGAAAGAACCTTGTTTGCCAAAAGTTCTCTGAACGCGGATTCTAGTGATTGTCCCAGTGGTGTGAAGATACGCTTTTGGAAATTGTTTGTATTGTTGCGTGGATTATTGTTAGGTCCTGGATTCATGTTTTTGCCTCGATTATCGTTGGTGTTGTTGGTGTTGATTTGTCCTTGATCAGTGTTTTGCACATACGTATTAGTACTGGGAGTAGCATTTTTAGCATCTTTCGTGGTCTGAGGATTTCCAGATAATGCAAGGACTGGTTGTTTCGATTTAGGATCATGTGGTTCATTGTTGCTTTCATTTTTGTTTCGAGTCCAAAATCTAGATTTGTCAAAGTTGGTGTTGTTTTGGTTATTGTAGTTTGATGAGTTCGTTCCTTCTTTGTAGAACTTGAGTGTTCCCTTTTTGACACAAGCTTCCTCTACTTGGATGCCATTTTCGATCAATTTGTCAAAAGATGGTATGCATTGAAGTTTGAGTCTGTAACTCATTTCACCATTCAAGTTATCAATGAAGATTTCCATTTTCTCTTTTTCAGGAATATCTCGAGGATATCTTGATACCATGCGTCGCCAACGTTGAAGGAATAACATGAATGTTTCATTGTTCTTTTGTTTGGTGTTGCAAATATCTAGCATGGTTATGGCATGTTGGATGTTGTAAGAATAATGGGTGATGAATTTGTTAACCAATTCATCAAATGATCTAACAGGTGGTGTAATCTTGGATAACCATTCCATTGTTTGTCCTCCCAGACTTCTTGGGAATAACCTCATCAGATAAGTGTCATTATGAGCAAATTCAAGACTCATAGTACAAAATTCTCGAACATGATCTCGAGGATCACCTTTCCCATCATATTTATCAAATTTGGGAATGTCTGAGTTTGGAGGAAAAGGTATCATGTTTAAGCTTTGGTCAAATGGATAAGGACAGATTTCGTTTATAGAGTACCGCACTGTTGTCCCTTGTTGCATATCATGCATTTGTCTTTGCAACATTTGCATTTGTTGAGTAAGAGCAACCAAGGGCGCATTATCTTGCCGAGGGAAGAGTTCTTCCCTTGCATTTGTTCTCAACTGAAAAGGTGTAGTAAATGGTATGTGTTGTTCTGGGGTTTCGAACGCGGGTACTCGCATTTATGGTATATGTTGCTCTGGAATATGTTGTTCAGGT
This sequence comes from Cryptomeria japonica, assembly GCF_030272615.1. Classification (NCBI taxonomy): domain Eukaryota; kingdom Viridiplantae; phylum Streptophyta; class Pinopsida; order Cupressales; family Cupressaceae; genus Cryptomeria; species Cryptomeria japonica. The sequence goes on along the minus strand of NC_081408.1, from coordinate 457,411,368 downwards.
ATGTGAGTTTCTTCTTCTCGTTGTCGTTCTTGATATGTATATTGTTGAGACCCAGTTTGAAAGACATTTGCGTCGAAATCTTCAGGAAGTTTGATGCCTTTGCTTGTAAGCATGAGTAGATATTTTTCTTTGTCATTTTCCATGAGCTTTTCGACAAGTTTTTGGAAGGAAGGATTTTCTTGACATTCTTGGAGAAGTGCGTCAGTAATTTCAGGTTCTTCTATGGGTGGAATTTCAAAAGGATTTGATAATCTGCGATTCATACTTGATTCTACGGGTGTCTCGCTTTGTTTGTTTCGTTGAGAGCGAGTGATAGGCATTTCAATAGAAGCTTTCAGTGATGAAAGGTACAAAGTCCTCATTGATGTTTTTCTCTGGTGTTGGTGGTTCTGGTCGAGATGTGTTATATGTGATGCACTCGTCGGGTAGGAATGCTGGATTGATCTTTCCTCCGCGGTTTATCTTTTGATTAAAAGCAGATTTTTGACAGTATGCTCTTGTTTTCAGGGGTTCTTTGTCAAATTCGCTGGATTTGTTTTGGATATAACGTTTGATGTGATGAAGAAATACCCGATGGGATTTGAAGAGTTGATGATTGATGTATAAAAAATTATTTCTTTTGATGAATTTGGAAAAGCTAGGTTGTTGTTTCTTCAACGTGATGTTACGATAGAGGTTCTTTCTTCTCAGAATGAGGGGATTAGTCATGCATGAGTGATCAATGATTTCCTTTGATTTGTTTGGATTTAGTTGATTCTTTTTTTGAAAATTTCAAATCTTACTCTATCAAAGTGAAGGCTGCCCCTTCACGACAAAGTGTGTCAAATGATATGGATAAAAGCTTCCCGATCTGGAAACTAGATTTTGACAATTTAGAAAAATTTTAGACAAGTGTTTGTGAGATAAAATCCGTAAGATGTTAAAGGATTTGATTGATACTAATGATGAAAATATTCTGGATTATGATAGGAAAGACGTCCTCTATTGCTCGATTCGTTTTCAGATTCTGACAACTTTGTTTGACACAAATTTGACTTGAGAAATAGTTTTAATGATTTGTTTTTGTCACTCTGGTTTGATAAAAGATGTGTTTTGATGAAAAACTGTTTTCAAAATATTTTCAAAATTTTCAAAATTTTCGGTTTTTTCAACTCTCTGTTTTTCTACCCTTTTTTACGCGCTAAAGCAGAGGTTTGATGCGCTACCTAATTTTCCTGATGCGCTAAAATGTTTCTCACACGCGCTAGTCTGCCCCCGGTTATGCGCTAAAGTTTTGATTCTGGAAAAAATTTGTTCTTTGACAGTGAAAGATGTACGCGCTACACTGTGCCTCCTACGCGCTATCTGTTTTGGTTAATGCGCTAAAGTAGGCTTCCTACGCGCTAAGATGTTTGCTTCACGCGCTAAGACAGGCTTTTTGAATTTTGCTGTGAAGTTTGTTTGGAAAATAACGCGCTACACTGTGCCTCCTACGCGCTATCTGTTTTGGTTAATGCACTAAAGTAGGCTTCCTACGCGCTAAGATGTTTGCTTCACGCACTAAGACAGGCTTTTTGAATTTTGCTGTGAAGTTTGTTTGGAAAACAATGCGCTACACTGTGCCTCCTACGCGCTATCTGTTTTGGTTAATGCACTAACTTTGGTTACCTACGCACTAATCTTTTCCTGATACGCGCTAGAATCTGTTTTGCACGCGCTAAAGGATTATTCTCTGTTTTGCTTTGCAGTTGAAACGCTACTGTTTTTGTTGTACGCGCTATTTTGCTCTATGGATGTGCTAAAATAACTGTTTTACGCGCTAAGATGTTGCTCTTACGCGCTAAACTACCCTGATTTTTCCTTTTTGATGTTTTTGTGAGGATTTTGATTTTTGTTGAGAGAATTTTTAAGTGTGATGGATGATTTTCTGAAATACAAAATGTAAGCACGACACACAAAGTACAATCATTTCACTTAATCTAACATAAAGTGTATGTTCTGTCGAGGATGTGTTCAAATCCCCAATGTTTTAACAGGTTGGATACAAGATAAACACTTCAGAAAGACTCTTTATTCAAGGGTCATAAGTAACATCATAGCCCACTAGTCTCGATACTCCGTCAGCTCAAACAGCCGTGTCACCCCCTAGAGGGTGCCCGTTTTTTTGCCTTTTGCCAGAAGTTAACCCAAAGTGAATTGCTTCACACTTGAGTAGTTATCTTGGGAGATATATGGTGAGTAATCTTGGGGGCGGATTCTTCCCCACCCTTGCACTATGATGTTACAAATGTTTGGATACTGACTCAGTTCAAAGTTTCTAATGCTAAGGTTCTTAATCAGGCTTCCTGTTTGGCCGTCAGTGATAAACTCCCTCAGGAGGCTTCCCAACCTTTAGAACAAAGGCTTTACGTATCTCGAGGATACTGGGGGAAGGCTAATCACTGCGCGCAACCATTGAAAAGGACTTTCGTCACTTTTCACATTTGATTATAGTGGGTTGGAATTCTTGGCGTCAAAGTCGTTCCCCACTTAGGTTGTTCCCTTCACACCGGCCATAAACGGCTTTAAGAGTTGATTGCAACTCCTCGGGAAGGCAGGCCTGCTAAAGGTTTTAACTGCTTGAAATACTGAAAGCATAAGAGTGGTTTGGCTTTTTGATCACCCAGTTAAGGGGAGAGCATATACCTTCCACTTTCGAGACAAGGCAAATAAGTTTGTTATTTTTAAACTCCAAGACAATAATTTGTTAACTTTTATTTGGAGATGTTGCTCTAAAAAGCATGGTGTTCTTTTTAATCCTTCATAGCAATAATTGTCTAATCTATGGAAAATAAATCGTCAACAAAGCAAATTCGATTTTGGAGGTCAACAAAAGAAAAATGTTTTTGCTGTAAAAGCAAACTTCCTCACTTTACCTGCAAGAAATTGTTAAAATCCTGCAAATAAACAGAACGAAAAGACGGTTAGTTTGTTTCGGGGGACTTCCACAAGTCTAAAATTTTGAAATCGGTTACAAAAAATCTTTTTGTTTGTTTTGTTTGTGATGCGCTACAGAATAAACTGTACGCGCTACAATACTCGTCGGATGCGCTACAATACTCGTCAGATGCGCTACAGTTTCTTCTCCATGCGCTATTCTGTTGCCCTGATGCGCTACTCTGTCTGTCGCATGCGCTAATTCTGTGTTTTGATTTTTTCCATGATCCGTTATACAGGAAAAATTTGAATCTTATGCGCTAACTGTTGGTTTCAACGTGCTTTAATACGTATGGAAAGCGCTAAAAGGTCGGGTGGATGCGCTAATCTGTTAGGTCAATGCGCTAATCTGTGTTTCGCCGGCGTCGACACCTACAGGAAAATTTGTCAAATATGTGTTATGCGCTGAGGAACAATGTTCACGCGCTAAGACATAAAGCACATGCACTAAACAGTAGGCTAGAAGCGCTAAACTGTTGGGCGGATGCGCTAAAGTGTCTTTTCGACGCGCTAATTCTGGTTTCTCGCGTACCTGCAAAAGTCATCAAATTCAAAAAATGATGTGTTATTGGGGTTTGAGCCCCACGGTGGGCACCAGAAATGTATGCGGGAAAAGTGGGCGAATAAAACTAAATATGTGAAAATATGTTAGAATACTAGTCCACACACACACACAGGACTTCTTGATGCAGGCTATGGAGTAACGTAGTATTACTCAGCTTCCCAAGGAGGGTCCCATGGTTCTCTATCTCACAATGTCCCTCAAACCAACATTTTTGCTCTCAGATCATTGAGCAAAATGGTTTAGGGATGGCAAATATGAGAACGAGAGAGATTTTTAATTGATTTTAGTATGAAATGGATGCTAAGCTATGTATGATGCTAAAATGCAATAAACTAGATGATAAGATGACAAGATTAGTATGAATACTATCTTAGCATACTATATTTAGTCTATAATTGAACTAAAATGATAAAGAAAGTAATCTAAACATACATATTAGTCTAATTTATGATCAAAAAGAGGCTAAATGAGCATATATGAAATGAAAGCTTGAAATGATTTGAGCATAAGTGTGATGCTTCAAATTTGAAAGATGATTGTTTTGAATAGAGGAATGAGAGCTCTATTTATAGCATAAACAGGGCAATGGATGGTCAAGATTGAATAGTTTAATCAAGGGCCAGGTTTGAAAGTTGGGGATCCATGTGCACAATTTGCACCAATGAAATGGTGACAAGTGTCAACATAGGGTTGGGTTGAGAGAAGAGGTTGGAGGCATTAAAGGCCTGAGAAGACCTCATGGTTATCTAAAGGCTAAGGGTCAAGTCTAAGTTAGGCTTACCCACTGGATTTAAGAGTTAATCCAAGGATAAACCTTTGTGCAAATGATTAAGAGATAATCATGGTCAAAGCATTAATGACCTGATGAGACCCTTGGGTTGGATAGAGGTTGAGTCAAAACAAATGTTTTAACCATGTGGGAAGGTTTGAATTAACCATTAATGGTTATTGGAGACTTTGGGGATTAAGTGGTTGAAGATTGGAAGCCTTTAATGGTTTTCAAAGACTTTAAGGGTTTTAGTGGTTGAAGGTTGAAAACCTTCAATGGTTATCCAAGACTTTGGGTCATTTGAGAAGTGACCTCCCTTTGCTTAGGGATGTGACAAAGTTTAGAGGAGGGTTAGGCTAATTAGAAGCGATTAGAAGATTCTAGAAGGGATTAGGAAGGGGTTTGGGATTTTGCAAGTGGATGGGGGGATAATAGGATTTAATTGAATTAAATGATTTTCATTTAATTTGATTGTATTTGGAGAAATTAAATAAATTAGATTTATTCAATTTAGGATAACTATTTAATTAAATTTGAATTTAATTAAAAGTGGATAGGGGGATTTAATTGAATGATTTATTCATTAAATGGATATAGTGAATTTTATTTAAATAAATTGAGTAATTTATTTAATAAAATAGAAGAGTGTGGATAATTTAATTAAATTGGATTTAATCAAATAGAAAAATGAACCTAAAATATTCATTTAGGAATATGGTCATTTTTATACGTCTACAATATGGATTATGTTTCGATCTGAGATTTTATAAGGATGATTTGATGCTTAGATAATAATGCTCTTGATTTTGATTATGTTGTGAATGTATGATTGATGATAAGAAAAATGTGATGATGCGTTGCTTTGATTTATGAGATGTGAGATGTATCTTGAAAATGAGATGTATGATAATGATAATGATGTGAAAATAAATGAAAGATTAAAATGATATGCAACTTAATGCAAGATTAAGATGATAATGATGTGCAGCTAATGCAAAGCTTAATATGCATTCTCATTCTCAATGTTGTCATCTATTGTGATCACAGTGTCAGTGCTTCCTTTGTTTTCATCATCGAGCCTTGATTTGTTGAAAGTTGATACAAGCATCATGGTATAATTGAACCATAATGACCTGAGTATAGCTTACATGGATTTTGATATTGCAAGATGACACAAGCATCGAGGTATAATTGAACCAAGATGACCTGAGTGTTGCTTGCGTAAATAGACAAGAGTTAACCTTTATCTCATACAAATCCGAAATGTCCTCAGCGATATGCCACCTGATTGCTTTGTAGGACAAATTTGCATGATAAAAGACTTCACTCATAGATAGAAGACAAATAAAACATCACATTCCTTCCTTGCTTCTCTAGTCATAAGACATCCTTGAGTCACTTAGGAGATATGATAAGCAAAAATTAACAACCATAAGTAAGCATGCATGCTATTTGGAATGTATTCTTGTCAATTAAAACATCTTGCAAATAGATTTTTGTTTAGTTGAAATCAGTTCAAGTCTATGATGTTTAGCCTTCTCGCATTGTCATTTGGCATTTGTTGGTTGTTTTTATCCTTGTTGTCTTGCTATGTTTTTGGTCTGATGTTGAAAATCTTGAAGGCGAAATGCCCATAGCGAGGTTAGGATTTTGCCCCTTGTTGTTGATACTACTTTGATATGGATATGTACACTGATCACCTAGCCATGGTGGGATATTATTTGGATAATTAATTTAGATAAATCAAGGACAGTGACTACGCTAAGTATGTCCAAGATTGATAAGCATTTTGTGAATTTTTAGTGATGCCTCAGATGGGTGGATATGATATGTACAATATGATTTGTGAAACATGTATTTCCATCAATTGATAAAGATAAGGCTAACTAGAACAAAATCCAATAGTCATACTGATTGATGTCATTGTTATGATTTGGTTGATGATTGATAAGAATGTTTGGTTTCAAAGAGTGAGTGCCCCGTATAAGACTGATCTGTCTGGTTTCGAGTGTACCTATCCTTGTATAAGACATGTTGATGTTGATGTTGATAGATGGATTGATTATCAAGACTTGATGATTGATAGGAATGTCTAGTTTCAAAGAGTGAGTACCCCATATAAGACCGATCTGTCTGGTTTTGAGTATACCTATCCCTGTATAAGACATGTTTGATGTTGATGTTGATTTCGAGTAATGAATTGATTAACAAGACATGTGATAAGTTTGATTGCAAACTTTGAGAGTTTTCCTATTGTTGATCTGATTTGATGGATGGTCCATGTGTTCATGCTTTGATTTTTTTTATTTTGTTGATTTTTAGTTTTTGGATATTTTGAGTTTTTTTAGTTTTTGGATATTTTGAGTTTTTTGAGTTTTTGGATATTTTGATTTTTTTGAGTTTTTGGATATTTTGATTTTTTTTTGAGTTTTTGTATTAGAAGAAAGATGTATTTGGTTGCCCCAATGTATATCAAGACAAGGAATGGATGAATGGATGATTGAACCATTGAGGTGGAAATAGATTTGTTGTCCATAGTTTTGATCAAGATCAAGGATGAAAAAGGGGATATGGATAGAGATAGGATATAGATAGCACTGGATGATGGAAGCAATGAATAGATAGGATATATAGATATGAATTAGAGTGAAGCAAGATTGTAGAAAGAATTGGATGATAGAAGAAATGAATAGATAGGATAAGGGATATGGATTAGAGTGAAGCAAGATTGTAGAAATAATTGGATGATAGAAGATATGAATAGATAGGATAAGGGATATGGATTAGAGTGAAGCAAGATTGTAGAAAGAATTGGATGATAGAAGAAATGAATAGATAGGATAAGGGATATGGATTAGAGGACATGGGAGATATGGTAGGAAGAATAGAGTGGATGAACTTTTCCCTCCAATCATAGAGGTTTCCATTTGCAAAGAGGTGATATGTAAGATTGTCACAACATTTAGCATCATCTGAATAAGTGTTCTCAAACTTTTCAAAGATAGAGACCCAACCCACACTATGAACCTCTAGAAAATTCAACTAAACATTTCTAGCAACTAGGAAGTAGACTCAAAAGGGAAGAAGAATCCCAAACTGGATCAAGGTACTTAATCTTTGATTACCCATGTGTGTGCAAGTGGGTTCATTCTGCCTCATATGATCATTGTAATCTTCAAAATCCAGCATGGCTAGCTACATGAGTTATCTTGACTTCAAAAGCATCCTGGATAGAGCCTCATTGCCAGCGAGCGTCCATAGCCCCGATGAGGTTATCGTTGTAATCTCACAAATATTGCTCCATTGCCAGCCAGGCGTCCATAGCCCCGATGGAGTTACTTGCCTGTTCCCATAGCCAATCATTTTGATATTGCATTTCATTGCTTTTTGCTTTTCTTGATATTCATTTTCTTGCTCATGCTTTTGATATTTCTTTTTTTTCTTTATTTTTCTTGCATTGGCTTGTAAGTGATGAAACTTACATGGGTCTGATAATTACAGTGGCGCTAAAGCAAGATTTTAGATTTTTCACTAGCCATGTCTTCAATTTAAGAGATCACAATGATTTAGAGCAATCGATTAAGTGTATGAGATATAGTAATCAAAAGATGTTAGTACCAAGATACGATAAGTGGTTCTTTTCTAGATTGAGTGTGTATCCCAACCAAGAGAAAATGTTAAAGAGGAACAACCTCGGATTCTGAAGCATTTCATGAATAGATATCTAGGAAAAGGACTGAACATGAGATTTGAGCATGGGCAAGTATGTGACAAAATGACACAAATTCCTATTTCCTAGATGAAGGATTTATGCAAAGGATTGAATGAAAGGGATGGAAGGATAGAAAAGAGGTGTTGGATAACAGATAAAATGTTTGAAGATTTGTGCAAGGATAGATAGAAATGTTTTCAAGATGAGTGTTGGTACTTGAGAAGTGATGAAGAGATGGAGGAAAATTGAATTTTGGAACAGAAGGACCCTAAATAGATAGAGAAAATGATAGAAGAATAGTTTTGGAAAGATGTTTAGATAGAGGGTTGAAAGAAGTTCAAAGATGTGTTCCTTTGTTGATCTTTCTTATGGATCATTTGAGGTGATGGATTGGTGGATGGAGAGAGGTAAGGACCCAAGATGGATGAAAGGGATGGAGAGTTTGATTGTGGAATGAAAGGACCTAAGATAGATTTAGAAGAAGAAGAGTTTGACTTTGGAATGAACGGACCTAAAATAGATTTGGAGGATGAAGAGATTGACTTTGGAATGAAAGGACCTAAGATAGATTTGGAGGATGAAGATATTCCTTGATCTTGATCTTGACTTGGAGTAGGATCATTTGAGTTTGTGCTTTCCTCTTGATTTGGAATTAGATTAGTGGAGGAGATGGAAGGGATATCATGCTCTTGCTTAGGAGATGGATGTTGAATGGGACTCTGCTCTTGAGATGAAAGGGGATCATCATGGATGGAATACCAAAATTTTAGGGGATCATCATAAGATTCTTGATAGGTGGGATCTTGATCGAAAATGGGATTAGATTGGAGAGCCATGATATCTTGATCTTGATTTATGTTAGGACTCATTTCCTTTGATTGAGTTTCCTTTTTCTCGGTTTGATGATGAATGGTCATATGAATGATCAAAGTTGATGTTTTTGATAGGTTGATGTAGAGAAATTTACTCCTTTTGGTAAGGGTCTTAGGACTAGGTTGTCTCTTCTTTAACTTAGTTTTGTGATGAAGACTTGTTCGTCTCAAAATATGAGGAGTGGTCATACACAAATGATCAATGGTTTACTTCGATGTTTGGATTGAGATACTTTGTTTGAAAACTTAAGTCTACTTTTATCAAATGAAGGTTTAGATGCCCCCTCACAACAAAGTGTGTCAAATGATATGGATAAAGTCTCCCGATATGGAAACTTGATTTGACAACTTAAGGTTTAAACTTGGTATGTTATTTGATAGAATCCTTTAGATGATGGACCTTTTGATCAAGGTGATGATAATACCTGGTTTTGATAGGATAAAGTCTTATCTTTAGCTAGTTTTGGATTTGACAACTTTTGTTCTAAGACTGACTTGTTTGATTTGGAAATGATTTCTCTGGTGTTTTGATTTGATTTCTTGTGATTGCGTTTGATATTGGACCTGAAAGGATACTCAAGAAGTTTGAAAACTTTTTCTAGAAAGGCTTGTTTTTCTCTCTGGTTTTTTGAGTTTTGACCATGCACTAAGCCAGAGACTAGATGCACTAAAACAAATTCTCAACGCGCTAGAGAAAAGACTCCATGCGCTACACTGCCCGCTGATACACGCTAATTGGTTTATCTTTCTTTTGTCTTGGTTCAAAAATCTCATACGCTAATATGGGTCACCAATGCGCTAACTGTTAAACCCTACGCGCTAAAGTTTGGCTTCCACGCGCTAAGCTGATGCTTCAACGCACTAAACTATTTTCAAAACATGCTACTTGAAACTGCTAGAATTGGATATCTATGAAGTGCTAATGTTAAGACTTAATGTGCTAAGGTGAAGGTCTAATGCGCTAAAAGATGGTCCCCACGCACTAAGAAGTTGCTCTCACGCGCTAAACTGCCCTGATATATTTTGACTTGGTTGTTTTTCTGTGATTTTTGGAATTTTTAATACTTGTGATTTTGATGAATGATTTCTTTTTGGATACTCAAGCTTACTAAGTCGAATAGATAAAATCTTGATTACTTGGTTTGGTATTGTAATGCCCCGTCAGGAACCCTAAAGGAAAACATCATAATCTATGCAACTAAGGGTGAAATAATTTTTTATTTTTTTTATCAAGTGCATGAATTAAACCTTAGCACATCTAATAACATAGCGGAAGTCTAACACCTGAATTTCCTAAGGGTTACCAATGAATATTACTTCGTAAATTAAATATTTAAGATAAAATTTCCACAATGAAAGAATTTAAAATACTTCAAGCAATCATATATTATATATACAAAAGAATTAAGTAATTGAAATAACATACATTACATTGTTTCTTTGCTTTCAATATTCGAAAATACATGTTTTCAAAAAACGAAATTACATCATGAGCTAAAATGTTACAAAATGAAATTTACATAAAGTTTCTTTTCAAAACCTCTAGTTTTCAACTGAATAATGGTTAGGAACAAGAGCTGGTACATGAATCACAAACCAAGAACGTCAGCAAAGTCCTTCCTCGCCTGAAGATACGTACCAGTACATCCGATGGGAAGTGACACTACCACCCGACCATGTGATTCTGAAAGGGAACCACCCCACCGTGTTGGAGATAGTAGATAACCCTCAAACAAGCAAAATGAAACAAGAACGAAAGGACTACAAGACTCCACTTACAATCATGTGACCCAACTCATAAAACACTAGTGACTCTAAGGAGAAAGTGTCATCGCATGTCTTACGGTGGATACCATGGTACAACCTCCATAGGTCCCGGCCCCCATCCTGGGTTATCTTGGTAACCTCTCCCGAACCTCCGATTCCAACTAAGACTCATGCGGACCTTACCAATCCTCTCACGAAGACAAGGTGGTAAGTTTGCCATTCCAGGCCTTCTCACTACATTATGAGTCCTGTACTAGCACTCACCTATGTGCGAGGCACATTGTTTTATTTAACTTTTATTCTACCCTTCCCTAGTCATTTATTAGATTTTCACTTTCTTAACCAACTTCCAACGGGTTATCCTATCACCACTTTGGGCACGGCCCCTGCTCGAAAGCCACTCTCTCTCTTAAGACACTACAGGTTAGTTCTATCTATAGAACTCTATGGCGACATAGACAACCATACCCAATTCTGACCTACGTCGGATGAAAGATACATAATTACTAACCTAAGGTTGACCATTACGAACAACTCACAGTGGCTCATTTCCTTAAGGTTATACATCTAAATAACTAGCCAAAACACAGTACACAAGACATACTGACAACATGACTTAATGTACTTAGTTGCGACCACCATATAAACAAGGTAATCTTACATACCAATACCTATCACAAAATTAACTTGCAATACGAATATACGTTGTCAAGACACGAGGAACAATATGGTCGGTATATCACAGAATTTTACACTTATTAACATGTTTAAGAGTTCAATTACTCTTGTTAACTACTATAGGTACGCCACCTCAATAATTTCCATTTATACCATAGACTAAGATTAAAATAGATATATTTATTTCATCAAGGAAGTCTTACATAATATATTTCTCCATAGAATAATGTCTTTATTTTTATTTTTATTTTATTTTATTTTTACACTAGAGTGTTACATCATTCTTCCAGAAAAAAAGAAGAAGTGCACTCGTCAGACTCTACATGATCTAAAGGAGTATATCCTTTATATTTGCTTTCACTCAGGGGAAAGTACCCCACAGACTCATTATCACTTAAGGGGGTATACCCCTCTGACGAGTCAGAACTTATAACTATCAGCTTTTCTGGCGAGCACTCTAGCTTGGGTTCTTTCCCTTTTCCAATAGTAACTTCTTTAGTTGGACTCTGAGTAGGACCTTTTTCTATCTCTTTGCTCTCTTCAGGAGTTGGGTTCTCTTCAGGAGCTAGGTTGTCCTCCACAACAGGCTTGACAGGTGTCAAAGAATCTTTCTTGACTTTCAAGTAGTGAGCATAACCTGCTACAAATTTGTGAGCTGTCTGTTTGACTCGTACCATCTCTATAACGTATCAATAGTAAACTATTACTTCCTAGACTCTCCTAGAGCTACGTCTAATAAATCTTAATAACTAGGTTTTGAACGCAACCATACATTTCTTCCATATAATAACAAGTGTGCAATTTGAACTTAAACACTATTCCACTTCTATAGTCATAACGTAATCACAACTTCTATTATATGATTTTATTTAACAATCTCTAACAATAAATAAAACATAACCATAACTATTTCATAAGCAAGACAATAAACACGACATATAACAGAGATTGTAAATATTAATGATCGTAAACTAAGAAATTCCTGACCTATTTGAAATGTTGATCAATATGCAAGACCTTAATGCCCTCTCGCCGATAAATGCGCCTTGCTTGCGATCCTTTTCACCAATACTTTCCAACTCTATAAAAAAAAAAACAACTCTCTTGATACTATCAAAACAATATCCTCTCTAAACAACTCTCTTGATACTATCAAAACAATATCCTCTCTAACTCTATTCTTCTTTCTACAATCCACCGTCCTTCCTTGGATGCCAAAAATGACTTGTCCCCCTTCCTCTCTACTCCCACCCCTATTTATACTAAAAATCACCTATCGCTTCTCCTAAAACTGGGGCTTAGTAATAGTTATTAACTAAAAGTCTTTTACCTCCAACTCTTCTTGTTCCTCCACGTAAGGAGTCCATCTCCAGTTAACTATAGTTCTTTGCGCTCCTTGATCGTGGTTATAACAATTATCGGCTGGGTGGAGAGATCGGTTCATTACATCAAACACTTATGTGTTTGCAATCAGCGAATTGTGTGTTTAATCTGCCAGGTCTTGAGTCAACTGAGGTTTATGTTTCAGTCTTCACCTTACGTGCCAATCTATTCCCCTCCTCAATCGGCCAATCTGCAGTTAGATGCAATGAACTGCAGCTCGTGGAAGAGTTTGGACGTGGAGAAGTGGTTGTTACGTGGAATAGCCCTCGTTTTCTACTTGCTATGTGGAGCATGCTTTATCGAAAGGCAGGAGGGTCGACTAAATAAACCGGTTTCCCTGCCATTACACCGTGGTTTGTGAGGAATTTATGCCAAGTCGACCAGCTACAGTGGCTCGACTATCGGCTTGACTATCAACTCTTCTAACAGTTGTTATCTAAGAGGAACCGTCACCCTTAGTAGCATTAACGTTAAGGTTAACATAACCGATAATATATTTATATTAAACTTTTATATTTTAATCAAAGAATTAAATTCTAATTTGGTATTCTATAGTATCAATATCTTATAATATATGATAACTAAAAACCCACCACCTTTTGAATATATACCTTTAACACGCAACTTAATCATATTTGCTATTATTATTTTAAAGTTTTAAATTTATTTATATATAAATAATGACTTGTCAATTTTAGCCGCTTATCTAATAAAACCTGCCACTTTTATACAATATGTGACTTTCTATAATTACATATGCGTATTACTTGTATATGGTTAATTTATACAAATATATTGTCGAACCATATTCTTATATAATACGTATATATATAAACATAAACCTTTTATTTTAACCTGAAATGATTACGTAGATATATACAAAATTCATGGAGTAATCATATTTCACGATAATTGAGCATGACTCCTAATTACCTATACGCATATGTGTGTGTGTGTGTGTGTGTGTGTGTGTCCGAGTCCGAGTCCGAATCAACATATAAAATACGTATAACTTTTAGTATAACTTGAAAACCAAACATTGAATATCCTTTCGATAATTCACCTACCTCTACATGAAGGACGTTAAATCCTTGCGTCACTATTTAATTCACATTATGAACAATTTTTCACCCTTCATAGACAAATAAAACATAACATGAAGTAGTTAAAATCACTAAACACACAAACTGAGAAAACATCAAGCAATTACTCATAAAAGATCAAACAAAAAAATACGAAGGTCAACAACTGACAGGACGACTAACTTACGACACTCACCCGAGTGTAACTGAACAAAATAGGGTCAACTACTATCTCCTCCACTTCCATCGGAAAATATAAGGCACGCTCAGACCTGTGAAGCCAGTGGAGATGATACCCCGTACCTACCCGATACTTGTACCTGCAATATCCTGCATCACCGAACCACACATGCGTATATACAATATAGAAAACACGACATGCACACCGATGAAGAAGAATCGCAACGTTCCCTGTCTCACCAAAACGAGTGAAGGAAAATCGTCCCCATGCATCCCATACACTCGCAGATACACAACACACAGTGCATAGATGAATTAAAGCGTCAGTACATAGCAATGAACCGTATAATGCCATAAAACATAAGTACATAAATACTGCAAATAAATCATATATCTCATAATCAAATAAAACATGGAACAATGTAATATAATTCTGAATAACAAATGATAATGTATCCACTGAGAATAACAAGAACAAAATATCAGTTCAAACGAGTAAGGGTACTACAGGTATTCCCCTAATCTTGTTGGATGAAAGTCTTTCCTAAAGATAGTTGAAATGTTGATAACCATCTCAAAAGATGCTTTGTTGGGTTTGGAAATCTTCTCCACTTTATGATTTTTCCTTGTTTGAACTGACTTTGAGTTTGATTGTTGGATACTTTGCAAGATATTTTAACATTTGTGACAAGAATACATAGCACACATGAAGACAATGGTCATCTGAATGCTAAACATTGAGTGTATATTCTTTTGAGGATGTGTTCAAATCCTCGATGTTATCACTGGTTTGATTTACAACAAAAGACACATCAGATAGATTCTTTATTCAAAGGTCATTGACAATATCATAGCCCACTAGTCTCGATACTCTGTCAGCTCAAACAGCCTTGTCACCCTTTAGAGGGTGCCCATTTTTTTGCCTTTTGCCAGAAATTAACTCAAAGTGAATTGCTTCACAGTTGAGTAGTTATCTTGGGAGATATATGGTGAGTAATCTTGGGGGTGGATTCTTCCCCACCCTTACACTATGATATTGCTAATGTTTGGCGACTGACTCGGTTCAAAGTTTATAATGCTATGGTTCGTAATTAGGCTTCCTATTCGGCCATTAGTGATAAACTCCCTCAGGAGGCTTCCCAACCTTTAGAACAAAGGCTTTACGTATCTCAAGGATACTGGGGGAAGGCTAATTGTTGCGCGCAACTGTTGAAAAGGACTTTCATCACTTTTCACTTTTGATTATAGTGGGTTGGAATACTTGGCGTCAAAGTCATTCCCCACTTAGGTCGTTCCCTTCACACTGGCCAAAGAATGGCTTTAAAATTTTTTCAACCCCTCGGGAAGGCAGGTCTGCTAAAGGATTTATTGCTTGAAGTACAGAAAGCTTAAGAGTGGTCTGGATTTTTGATCACCCAGTTAAGGGGAGAGCATATACCTTCCACTTTCGAGACAAGGCAAACAAGGTTCTTTTTAGCCTTTAAGACAATGATTTGCTAACTTCTACTTGGAGATATTGCTCCAACAAGCATGGTGTTCCTTTTAACCCTTCATAGCAAAGTGTGTATTTCCAAAACTTTTGTAAAACAAGCCTGGTCAACAAAGTAAATCATGATGTTGGTCAACAAAATTAAAGTCGATAGGGGAAAGTTTTCCCTCTTTGCTTTGCACAAAATGAAGATGAGGTTCTTTTACTTTGCAAAATGAAGTGAATCCTTTTAAACACCAAAGGATGGTGAGGTTCTTTTTAAAACTTTTGCCAAAGTAAAGATTGTTGGTTCTTTTTACAGCTTCCAAAATGAAGTGTTTTTCCTCTAATCTTGCAAGAAAACAAATATGAAGTTTGTTGTTCTTTTTACCTTGCAATAAAGAAAAGATGAAGTTTTATTTTAAAACACCAAAAAGGAAGGCATGAAGTTCATTTTATGCATCCAAATGAAATGATGGGGTTTATTTTAAGCTTTTGCAAAAAAAGAAAGGTGAGTTCTTTTTAACCAACTTTTGTTGAAAGAAAGTAAAAAAAGAAACTTAAAGCCTCTAAACTAACTCCTTCCCCTGCACAAAAAAAATATTAGAACCTGCACACAGTCCATGATCAAATGTTAGTGTGGGCTTACACAAGCCTAAATTCTGCTCTTGGTTACAAATTTTACAATCCTGATCCTGAAATGCCATGAAATTTGACTAAGTCTGAAATTTGGAAGATCTTCCAAAAACTAGATTTTGCATTATAACTCCTAGAGGTCCAAAACCCCTCTCAAAAATCTTGACAATATATATGGAATATAACTTAAAGTATAAGAAAGAGAAAAGAGAAGAGGAAATGTCACTTATACTTAAATGTTATATTCCATATATATTATGCCTCCCACAAGCCTAATTTTTGACTCTGTCATAAATTTTTGGCTCTGCAAACTCTATGCGCTAAGAAATGATGTCTATGCGCTAAGAAAAAGCACCTACGCACTATTATTTCCCCATAATGCGCTAAGCTGTTTTCCCAATGCGCTATTCTATTTTTCTTCCGCGTCGAGACCTACAGGAAAATATTAGTGGAAGTCATGCGCTAAAGAAAGGACTTCATGCGCTAGAGTATAGACCCCACGCGCTAAACAGTAAGCAGGATGCGCTAGACTGTTAACCGGATGTGCTACTCTGTTTTTCTCTCGCGTTGATACCTACAGGAAAAGATTAGTGGAAGTCATGCGCTAAAGAAAGGACTTCACATGCTAGAGTATAGACCCCATACGCTAAATAGTAAGCAAGATGCGCTAGACTGTTAACCGGATGCGCTACTCTGTTTTTCTCCCGTGTTGATACCTACAGGAAAAGATTAGTGGAAGTCATGCGCTAAAGAAAGGACTTTACGTGCTGAAGTAGAGACCCCACGCACTGAACAGTGGACTGGATGCGCTACGCTGTTTACTGGATGCGCTAAATAGTGAATTGAACACGCTAATTCATTTGCCCGCATGCCTGCAAAAGTAGTTAGTTTCAAAAACCGATTTGATATTTGGAGTTGGGCCCCACGGTGGGCACCAGAAATGTATGCGGGAAAAGCGGGTCGATAGAACTCAATATGTGAAAATATTGCTAAATACTAGTCCACACACACACACAGGACTTCTTGGTGCAAGCTATGGAGTAATGAAGTATTACTCAGCTTCCCAAGGTGGGTCCCATGGTTCTCTATCTTACAATGTCCCTCAAACCAATATTTTTGCTCTCAGATCACTAAGCAAAATGGTTTAGGGATGGCAAATGCAAGAATGAGGGATGCTTTTGATAGATTTTAGAATGAAAGGTATGTTAAGCTATGTATGATTCTAGAAATGCAATAAACTAGATGATAAGATGACAAGGTTAGTATGAGTACTATCCTAACATGATATATTTAGTCTATGATTGAGCTAAATGATAAAGAAAATATTCTAAACATGCATATTTAGACTAATTCCTGATTTAAAAGAGGCTAAAATGATGAGCATAAAAATGATATATGAAAGCTTGAATGTATTTGAGCATAAGTGTGATACTACAAATTTGGAGGATGATCTAAAATGGAGGAATGAGAGCTCTATTTATAGCAAAAACAAGGCAATGGATGGTTAGGATTGAAAGAGTTGATCAAGGGTTGAGTTTGAAAGTTGGGGATCTATGTTTGCAATTTGCACCAATGAAATGGTGACAAGTGTCAACATAGGGTTGGGTTGAGAGAAGGGGTTGGAGGCATTAAATGCCTGAGAAAACCTTATGGTTATCTAGAGATAAGGGTTAAGCTTAAGTTAGGCTTACCCATTGGATTAAGAGTTAATCCAAGGATAAACCCTTGTGCAAATGATTAAGAGATAATCATGGTCAAAGCATTAAAGGCTTGATGAGACCCTTGGGTTGGATGAAGGTTAAGTTAGGCAAAAAGTCTCTAACCATGTAAGAGGGTTGAATTAACCATTAATGGTTTGGGAGACTTTGGAAAATTAAGTGGTTGAAGGCTTGAAGCCTTTAATGGTTATCAAAGACTTTGAGGATTTGAGAAGTGACCTCTCCTTGCTTAGAGATGTGACAAAGTTTAGAAGATGGGTTATGCTAATTAGAAACGATTAGAAGAGTCTAGAAGGGATTAGAAAGGGGTTTTGGAAGGCAAGTGGGAGATGTAGGATTTTGCAAGTGGATGGAGGGATAATAGGATTTAATTGAAATAAAGTTAATTTAATTCAATTTGGTTGCAATTTGGGGAAATTAAATAAATTAGATTTATCCAATTTAAGATAACTATTTAATTAAATTTGAATTTAATTAAAAGTGCATAGGGGGAATTTAATTGAATAAAATGATTTATTCATTAAATGGGTATAGTGAATTTAATTTAAATAGATTGAATAATTTACTTAATTAAATAGAGGAATATGGGTAATTTAATTAAATTGGATTTAATTAAATAGAGAAATGAACATAAAATATTCATTTAGGAATATGGTCATTTTTATACGTCTACAAATAGACTTATATAATTTATAATAAAATACATATATAGTTGGCAATAATAAGATAAATAATTAATTAAGGAGTAATATTGGATAAATGATTTTATATCACATTATTAATTTGGAATTAATATTATCATTTAGTAAGAAAAGGCTTTATTATTAATTAGAGTATTTATTTATATAAATAGCCTTTGATTTATGACTTTAATTTATTATAGCCTTGGTTTATTTATTGGGGTTTATATTTAATAGGTGATTTTATATATTGATTAAGTATTTATTGATTTATGATCATTGAATAAATATTATCTATTAATTTGGGTACTTGTTTATACACCCTTGGTTATTTTGTTGATGGGATTTTATAGTTAATTGTTCCCATGAGTATTATTATTATTTCTCTTTTTACACTTTGGGGTTATTAATATATTCAGTCTACTTACCCTCTTATTCTATTGGCTGAATTATTGGGTAAGTTAATTAAATAATATCTTATCATTTTTACCTTGGTTTTTGAGATGGGTTGATTAAATATTATTCTACCTAGCCTTTCGTGTGATTGGTTGAGTTATTGGGTAAGTAAATTAACTATTATTTATTTATTTCTACCTTGGATTTTTTTTTGGGTTGGTAAGAAATATTATTTTTGCTATTATTTTTATTGGCCAACATATTCTATGGTTTTGGCCTGGTTTTCTATTTAATTGCTTTCTTGAGATTTCACGGGGGTTGGCTCGGGAAGTATTTTTCTATGAATTGGATTTGGATTACTTGGAGAAGTTTGGATTGTGGGCTTGTTGGTTCTTCTTCAGCAAATTCATCTTTTCACTTTCAGCTTTCACCAAGTCAGAGGATTTCTTGCTTTTGCATTTTCAGATTTGAAAAGATTGTCTTCTCTGTGTATTCTCGGGACCTTGGGCAAAAATAATTTATTTATATAGTTTGCATAGTTTATATAATTTTATTTAAGGCATTATTGTATAGTTAAACTATAGTCAGGAAGAGGATTAACTATTGTCTAATTTTTTCTGAGTTTTGTTTTCACGGATGTCATGTCGACCATTTTTGAGAAATCTTTTACTATGGCTTATGGTTTGGCATTTTGTTTATATCATTCAAATCCTATGGTCTAGGCGTCTCTTTTGAGCCTTCATTTGTGAATTTTTATTACTTGTCTGATTTTATTCTATTCCTGTAAGTTTATTGTTTCTGTCTGAGTTTTCTAAGTGTTTGTGCTAGAACCACGTATGCACTATTTCATTATGTATATGCCCTATTTCATTATGTATATATATATATATATATATGTGTGTGTGTGTGTGTGTGTGTGTGTGTGTGTGTGTGTGTTGTGTAATTTGTCAAATGTGTTGTTTTGTGCTACATATGCGTTGCAGAAAGATTCAAATGCGTTGAAATGTTGTGAATGCACCATAGGTTTTGATGAATGTGTCATAGGTCTTGGTATATGTGTTGCAGGACTCAACAGATGCATTGTACATTTAGGTATATGTGCTAACCTGCGAAACAAATGCACAAATTTGGTTATTTTACCCTTCTGAGTCAGTTTTTTGAACCTTTGAATTTTTGGTTTGGATTTTTGAGTTCTTATTTTGTCTTCAATAACTGTCTAGAGGTCATGTTATGTTTTTTGAGTGCTCTTGGATGTCCGGAGTAATCTTTTGATGAGTTATTTGATCATTTGCTTTGTTTCAAGAGGAGTAGTACCTTGCTATGTTAATGGTTTCTTTCTTTATGATGTTGTGTGGTCTATGTGACTTATGTGATATATGTTGTTGGATTGGGCTTTTGTGAGTCTATCGAGGTCATTAGGAATAGAGTGCTAGGATTCTTGAGTAATAGAGCCAAGGTCTAGAGCATTTGGATAGCTCATTGGAAGTTTTCCATTGTAATTCATAAGTGATAACATAATAATTAAAATTAGGTGGGTTGGGTAGAGTAACTCATCTAAGAAAGATAAGAAATGTAATTTGTAATACCCATCTCATGGATCGGAGAGTGGAGTGAGGTGGTAGATCTGGTAACCAAGTAAACTGTACTACCTCGATTTCCTAAAAGGTTGAGAGGGTTTTGCATGTGTATCCTATGTGGTAGCATGTGATGACAATCTTTCCCTTCATGTTGGTCCTAGTTCCTTATGTCTTGTTGTTGAGTCACCTCTAGAGGTTTCTTGGTTGTTTGGTATGTTTTCCTTGGGTTGTGTTAGTGTTGTTTCCTCTTCGGTTGTTAGGTGTCAACTTAGATCTAGAGCATGTGTGGGGTCTTGTGTCATCTCCTAGCACGAGGGGTGGTTCCTTTAGTTCCACATGGTCAGGTGGTTGGTGTCTTTCTTCCGTTGGGGTGTTCTTAAGTGGATACTTCTCTTGGATGCTTTGCATGGATGTGGATCTCTTATCTCTTCAGCTTGTGGATGGATATTTGTAGTAGCTTATTGATCATGATTCATTAGACATGTATATGTAAATGTATTTGAGATCTATGCACATTTTTGTAAAAGGCATTGTATTCATGTATCTAGTAGATGTTATTAGGGATAATGATGTAGCATGTGTATCTTTAGAATGATTCATTAATTGGAAATATTGATATTGGGGTATGGATGTGTACCTTGCATTTAGATGTTATAATTAGGTTATATTGCTATGGTTTAATAATGTGGTAATTGGTATTGAAATGGATAATTGATGTTAAAAGAAATGAATGGTTGGGATTAGGAACATTTGGTATTGGTGCTTTAAAATGAACCTAATGGGGTTAATTGGTAATTACATTATTAAAGATTGCTTTTAGGACAGATGGATTAGAAATGATCTTGCATATGTGCATGGAAGGAATAATTGATAATATGAGCAGTATGTATTGGATTAGTTGTAATTATGATATTGTTTTTTATGATTAGTAGTATAAGTAATGATGTTGATTTACCCTAGGTAAGTTAGATGTTATATTGCATTTTATTTTTGCTTGTGTATAAGGATTGGTGATTATGTCCATGATAAGTAAGTTTATATCATGTTAATGGGTGTTATATGCATATGAGTGGATAGTTGATCATGTTGCATTAGATTATTGTATGTTTAGATGTTTTAAAAAAAAAATTATCTCTATTTTGCATGTTAGTAGTGTATTTCTCTAGGGTATTTTGGCAAGCATTACACAACCAACTTCTATTTTAGTCTCAAAATTAGGTACATATCAATATAATTTAATTCTTCACTAAAATTGACATTTGCATTGTCCACAATCTTATTCAACCTCTTGTTATAACACCAGTATGTCATACTCCTTGTAGAGTATCCTAAAAATATTCCTTTATCTAAACTTGCATCAAACTTCCCTAGATCTTCCTCATATATCCTTATGTAGCACTTACTTCCAAAGATTATAAAATACTTGATGGTAGGAAATCTTCCATTCCATAGTTTTTATGGTGTCTTTGTGTGATTCACTCTTACCTATACCCTATTAATAATGTAAGCAGCTATATGCAAATCTTCTCTCCAATTCACATTAGGTAGGTTAGCGTCTTTCATAATAGTTCTAGCCATTTCAACAACCATGCTATTCTTTCCTTCAATAACTTCACTCTTCTAAGGGGTCCTAGGAGAAGAATAGTGTCTTCTAATACCATGTTCTTCATAAAATCTATCAAATTCATTTGATGTAAACCCTCTTCCTCTATCAAACCTTAAACATTTGATCTTAACATCTACTTAATTTTCAACCATTTACTGGAATACTTTAAGTTTTTCTAATGCTTCAGATTTTGTTTAAAAAATGTAAACTATGTCATTCTAGAATAATCATCAATAAGCAACATAAAATACCTTTCACCATTAAATCCTCTTATCCTTGTAGCTCCGCGTAGATATGTATGAATCAAATCCAAAGGTTTTGAAGTTGAATACTCTTTGTTCATAGATCTCCTCTTTGTTTTCTTTACCAACTGACATTCCCTACACATAGTATCAATATATTTGATAATCTTTGGCAACTCTCTCACAACATGAGTAGAACTAATAATCACCATATTGTAAAAATTGATATGTCCCATTTTTTGGGGCCATAACCAACATTCACTGCTCTGCGCCAATAAACATTTGCTTCCATTGCTATCCTTCACCTAGTAGACATTACCATTAGTTATTATACCTTCTGCAACTAATCTCCTAAAACTTCATTTTCTAATTTCACATTCAGACCCATGAAATATGAGTTTATAACATCTAAATCACACTTGAAATATTGTGTCTTAGATCCTTAACATAATAAATATCATCAGTCTTATGCTTACCATCAATGAAAATTATACTTTTACCACAAATGGTGCAACTTCCTCACCTACACACTTTATAGATCCACCAACATATTTTTATTTTTATTTTTTGATCGATAAAAGGCCGAAGCCAAAATTTATTTCTTTTATAAAAATATTACATCTCTATTCAGTGTGGGCACCGGTAGGAAAGAATGGAGATAAGAAAACCTCCGGTCTAGCCCAGATCCCTTATGGGATCAGATATTATAAACAACTGTAAATTTTTACAAATCCTCATCTAAGGATGGAGGCTATCTTATTTAGACATTTTAGTTTCTTTCTGTACATAAAATCTTGCAACACTTTTCCGGTTGGATCCATCTTCACAAATTTGGCGAATCCACTAATACTTCGAGCTTTAACTTTTGTCCTGTATCCCGAATCTGCAAAACCTTATTGCAACTTACTTTGCCAGACTATTAGAAGCATAGTAAACATAATAATTTGCAACAATCATTCAATGAATAATAGTATCTTTTCTTTTAATGTAAGAGGATTATAGCCTGGATATCCCTTAGCTTGAAACCATCTTAACCTTTTGGGTTTCAATTTAAGAGATTATCCAGGCTACAATTCTACCTACACTAATGAAAAGGATCAATTTCTATCAGTTCCTTAATTACTTTTAACTATGCAGACATCTAATTCTCCAAAACATAAATATATTCATATGCATATGTATGTATATTTATATGTCGATATGCGAAATAATCTATCATTGAGTCTGCTAGGATCATGAGTATATACAGATGCACACAGAAATATATATGCCTGGAGAAAGGAGTGAAACAACAAAAGAGCAAAGGGACTGTCCAGAGTCTTATCATAAATAGAACCTTCTAAATATCTGTATCCATGACTAAGCCTGGACTTTCCTCTACTTCCCTCCTTAAAACCTCTACAAAAAAACATGCCACCCATTCCTCAATAGTTTGTAAGAACCCGAATGAACCCCACACGGTAGAGAAAGGGTATCTCAAAATCCAAGATAAGTCAAATGCTATGATATTCTGTAAAATCCTCTTCTGTCATACAACCAATGAGACAGAAACCAGAGATATCTGTCCCAATTTTAACACAGGGCTTATATCCTATGTTAAAATTATTACCAACACTAACCGATACATAGAATCTTGAATACCAAATATCAAAAAAAACCAGTAACCTTAGCACGAAGACACATAGCCTGGCAGTCCCTTATTGTCATTAGAAGACATGATATATTCCTTATTGAAGTCTATACCCTCGCTGCCCAGGACAATCTTAACTCAGACTACTTGCACTGGAGGGGAAACCTGCATGTGCCAGAGCAGAAATACCAGACTTCTACCAATCTCCTCTCTACACGCCTGAAACGCCCCTTTCACCCACACACAGAATTGGGTGTCTAGGGACAGGTGAGGAGAGATATAAACAAGCATATATGAAGGTTCAGATATGGATGGATATGAATATATATTTATATATATATATATATACATACTCAAATACATATAGTTCCTGTATATATATATATATGTATATATATATATATATATATATATGTATATATGTGTGTGTGTAATTGTGTATGTTTCTATTTACACCCACACACACACACACACATATATATATATGAGTATATATATATATATATATATATGTATATATATATGATTGTATATATATACATATATCTATATATATGAATATATATATATATGTATATATTTATATATATATGAATACATGATATAACATGAATCAATCCGATGATAAATACATATGGGATTATCTATAAATATATACATATATATATATATATATGTGAGTATATATATATATATATATATCTGAATCTTAGTATACCAAAATGCTGATATAAGGAAACGGTGACCACACTTCCTAGAACTTATAAATGAGGGACTTGGAGAGGACTTGGAGAGGAGTGATATGAAGGGGTGACACGGCCATCACCTAAAATTAATCCGAGGGTATACCCTTCCTAAAGACATACGAATTACCATCTACCCCTAAATTGGCTAACTTGTCTGCTATAGAATTCCCTTCCCTATAAATATGTTTAACCGAAGTTTCCTCAAAGTATTTGATCAAATCCAGAATTCTTTTTAATTCCGCTTTCAATTTCTAGTTTGACACTTCCCTAGTCCTGACTGCATTTATAGTTAACGTCGAATCCCCTTCAATTTCCAGATATTTAATCTTGAGTGATTTAGCTATAATCAATCCCTCCCACAACGCTGAAAACTCAGACATGTTATTTGAAGCCACACCTATAGGCTTATTAATGCTAGCTATTAGTACTCCGTTATCTTGGTGAATAGCACACCCTATACCTGCTACACCAGGGTTCCCTCGGGAAGCACCATCAAAGTTTAGCTTAGCCCAACCCTTTCGAGGGGGAGCCCATTTTGTTAGCTTCCTATCTATCTCGGCCTGTTTACCTCCACTCCCAATAAACGGGGGAATTATCAAACCCATCCATTTAGATCGAAGTACCTCATCCCATCTGGTTAAATTAATAGACTTTTCCTATGTATGTCTTAGTCTATTATTGACTTTTTCCACAATTGTTACCTCGATCTTATTTAGAAGGGATTCTACCCTCAATTTTGATTCTTTAAAGATCCGCCTGTTTCTCTCCTTCCATATTTCCCATATGAGGATTGTCGGGGCAATTGTCCACACTAAGTGATATATATCCTTTGTGTGAGGAGGTTGCCAACTAATCAGCCATTCTGAAATGTCCCTAGGTCTCGGAGTCGGCCAACCAAGGCTTGAGCAAAGCCATTCCCAACATCTCTGACTGAAACTACAATTAAGAAGCAGGTGATCCGCATTTTCTTCCTCTGATTCGCATAGAGGGCATCTCGATGGTCCCATGAATCCTAATTTTGAGAACCAATCTGAGGTAAGAATCCTTTTTTGGAAAGCTGCCCATGAGAAGATACCAGCTTTGGGTATACCAACGTTATTCCAGCATAGGCTAATCGGAATATTAGGATTGGTTGCAGCTCGTCTGAGTTTTAAAAGTGAGTATCCTTCTTTGGCTTTATAAATGCCCGAAGAACTACCCACCCATATTATCCTATCTTTCCCACTATGTAATGATAGATGCCTATGCCTCAAATTATTCCAGAGGATCTCCTTGTCTGCATTTGACAAGTTCATCTCATCAAGGGGTTTCCACTCCCAACCCAAAGCGGGGTCATTGGAGATAAGCTTGATATAATCCTTAACATACCTGCCCCTGATTGATTTGCAATGTTCTATACCTTCTTCGCTTATTCCTATTTTGTCTAGGGCTGAATATCCCCCCCAAGAGTCTTCCCAGAACAGTGCCTCAGATCCTTCCGCAATATCCCATGTTAGATAATCCCTGATCACCTCTCTACATTCTAGCATAAAATTCCAGACTTTGGATCCCTTGGGTAGTATTTCCGTCCTCAGTATACTATCAAGGTTGGAGTTAGTGAGATATTTAGCTTTGAGGATCCTTACCCATTTAAGATCTGGTTCCGAGTACATTTTCCAGACTAACTTCGCCCCCAGAGCCATGTTTTGTACCCCCAAATCTTTGATGCCAACTCCCCCTATACTGATAGGTTGGCTAATTTTATCCCAAGAAATTAAAGCAAATTTCTTTTTGTCTGAATTCATATTCCAAAAGAACTTCCTCATCTTTTTTACCATTTCTAGTCGAGCTCCTTTAGGTAATTGCTGGCAGGACATTTGATATATCGGAATAGCCGCCATAACAGCTTTTAGTAATGTAATCCTCCCAGCCGAAGAGAGGCATTTGTTCTTCCAAGAATTCAACCTGAGATCCATCTTTTCAAGGATTCCTTTCCATAATGAATTAATATTGTTTCCCTTATCCATCGGAATCCCTAAATATTTACAAGGAAGTTTCCCTTTATCAAACCCTAAGATATTACAAATATCTGTCTCTATGTTTTGCGAAGTGTTGAAGAAGAAGATTTCCGATTTATTCTTGTTCACTTCCTGACTAGAAGCTAATGCATAAATGTCAAGAATCCTTTTGAAAGCCATGGCTTCAGTCCTATTCGCACATACCATCAGCATTGTGTCATCAGCAAACTGCTGGTGGGTTATGGCCTCCATTCCATTCGTAATTTTAATACCTTTAATAATCTGATTCATACGAGCACAAGAAATGATTCTCCCAAGGCCCTCTGCCATTATGATAAATAAGAAAGGGGATAAAGGATCTCCTTGTCTAATCCCTCTAGATATCTGGAAGAAGCCCGCTGGGGAACCATTTATAAGTAATGATACCCTGGGAGATGAGATGCATTTGAATATTAAATTGATCCATTGTTTAGAAAAACCAAAGGATTCTAAACATTTACACAGAAATCTCCAATCGACTTTATCATATGCCTTCTTAATGTCTAATTTGATCATCATAGCAGCTGATCGATTCTGATGTAACGACTGCATGACTTCTTGAGCAATAATAATGCCATCAAAGATAGATCTACCTGGAACGAATCCGGTCTGTTCCTCTAAAATTATGCAAGGGAGGATGCCTTTCAATCTATTCGCTAAAATTTTAGTGAAAAGTTTGTAAATTGTGTTACATAAGGAAATAGGTCGGAAGTCTTCAAAATTTCTTGATTCCTCCTTCTTTGGAATCAAAGTAATGAAAGTATTGTTGATCTCCCTTAAAATACTTCCAGAGTTTCTAACAGCTTCCAATGCTTCCACTACCTCCTTACTAATAATGTGCCAGCATTTTTGAAAAAAGCAAGCAGGAAAACCATCGGGGCCGGGTGCTTTATCAGGGTTAAGTTGCCCCAATGCTAATTTTACTTCTGATTCTGTAAATTTGTCGCTAAGCGCTTTGTTTTGGTTTTCAGTTATGATCTTAGGAATATTCCTAAGCAAAGTTAAATTGGCATCTTTAAGGGATGATTTCGAACTGAACAGGGTTTTAAAATGGTTCACCGCTTCTATAGTTATGTCCTTTTGATCTTCCAGTAGTATACCATTATTACTCATGATCTTGTGAATACTATTAGTGTTCCTCCTGTTTTTTGTACTGTTGTGAAAGAACTTAGTATTCCTATCCCCATTTTGAAGCCAATTCTCTCTAGACTTCTGTTTCCAAAATATTTCTTCTTTTGTTAACGTATCCTCATATTTCCCGAGAAGCTCCTTTTCTTTGAGGAAGCTATCCTGATCCATTCCTAGTCTAAACACTTTTTCATTTAGGTCTACGATTTCTTTTTCTAATGAAATTTTGGTTTCAAAAATGTTACCGAAAACTTCACTATTCCATTTCAGTAACTTGCTTTTGAGATGTTTTAGTTTATTTACAAGGCAAAACATCTTTGATCCCTGAAAATTTACCTCAGACCACCACCTGGAGACGAGATCATAGAAATCTGGATTTTGCATCCACATTTTTACAAACTTAAAGGGGCAACACCTCAGTGTAGCCTCTCCCTCTATGTTGAGGATGACAGGATAATGGTCAGATCCTGAAGATGGGAGTACCGAAGCTGAGAGGCTAACCGCTAGATCGCTCAAGTTCCCTCTAAAAAGGAATCTATCTAATCTCTCAGCGATTTGTGTAAAGCCTAATCTTCTATTGTATCAGGTATACACACCATTACTAGTTTCTATATCTATCAGATTGTTATGAGCAACCCACTCTCTAAAGTCTTTTAAGGACTGCGGTTCCCTTCGAATACCACCCTTTTTTTCTGATAAATTTAGGATAGCATTGAAGTCCCCTCCTAGAATAACAGGGGAAGAGGTATCTAGCCCCATCATAAACGAGATTTCCGACCAAACTCTGCGCTTTCCTGCATCCGGGGTCGGGCCATAAATGTTTATTAGGGTAAATGTGAGATTGTTGTGTTTGCTTATTACCTTTCCCAATAGCCAATTTCTATTTCCTGCTATAGGACAAAATAATATACTACGCGGATTCCAAATGATTCCAATACCACCAGAAGCTCCCCTGGCTTCCACAAATTCACAGCTAAGAAGACCTAATTTCCTTTTAAAAGCCTCAGCTTCTACCTGGGCTAATTTAGTTTCTTGTATGAGAACGATGTCATGTTTCCATTTTATAATGTTGCGTCTAATTAGACGCTGTTTGTTAGGGGCATTCATGCCCCTAACATTCCATGAAGAGATTTTTATTGGGCATGGGAAGGCCCTTCCCCTTCCCAGCATCAAAGAAGGCTGTTAATTTGCCTTGGTCTTTTGTATTTCCATCCTGCAATCTTAATTCGCTCAAAGATTTTCTGCCTCTACTTTTCGCTTCTCTAGCGCAGTCAGGAAAGTTTTTCCCGTCATATATGTTTTTTATCCCTAAGGTTTGCTGGGAAACTATCACTCCCTCTCCATCATCCTCTCCCAGCTGGGACTGAGCTACTGTGTAGTCATTGACAGGAAGAGGTATGATATCTCCTACCCTATTCTCATTATTTTCTTCCTCATCCATAGAAGCCAAGAGCTCCTGAATTAGAAACCTCTTCTCAGCTTCCTCTTCCGGAGAAAGATTTTCAATTACATTATTATTGAATACCTCTAGAGCTGCAGCCATTCTAGAAGACATTTCTTCTTGATCTGCCTCATTATCTTGTCCCAAGTTTTCGACTGACTTTGTTTCAGATGGAAATTTCAACGAATCCACCGAATCAGAGATTCTTTTTGACATCTCCACTAAGGCTTCTTCTTTTATAGAATTTGCCTCATCTATTATTTTATCCAGATCACTAATATTACTGGAATTATTGTGTTTATTTTCATCTGTGTTAGCCACTGGAGGGCAATTAGCATGTACAGGGGATGAATTTGATGTGATTTTTTCATACTGATCTGAAAGAGGGTTTTCCTTTTGATCGATACTTTTAACCAGTACTGGGCATGTTTTCAGCCATATATCAGTTTCATTTATAACCCCATCATAGAAGGTGGGATGAATGCTCCATTCCCCCCTGTTTGATACTAGCATGGTGGGTTCTAAGTCCGGGGAATTAATGTCAGATTCTACTAAGATTTTGATGTTCTTGTTTAAAACCTCTCTTTCTAATCCTTCACAGCCCAAAAAAGACCCAAAATGTTCCCCTATGTATTCTAAGATTTTAAAATCCAAATATTCGACTGGTAATGTGCCCAGATTAATCCATCTTGGGCATTTATTTAAATTCTGTGAGTGTGGGTCAAAATTTGGCATCCATTCACATCGAAAAAAACCATAGCCTTTATACAATTTTACCTTACCATGGACAATGTCATTCCTTGTATTTTGATTATCACACAGAATTGCAAGAAAATTATTTTCCAGGATAGTGATACTTACCTGTCCCGGATATAGGGCCATCCACCAATCGATAATCTTTTTTGAATCTTCTCCAAATCCTGTCCATTTTGCAAAAACCCCACACTTGCTATATAAATTGAATTGGGGTTCCATCAAATTAGCCAGGATATTACATATTCGCCTCTGCCTTATTTTAGGTTTTGGCTCAAAAATTCTAACTTTCCCGAGCGGCACCATATTAGCCCCAGATGCCGGAGATTGATTTGTGGTTGTGTGTTTGAGCCTATCGAAGTTTAAAGATATATCTCTTCGTTTGCCCATCTTCTTCTTGGATTTTTTCAAGCGAAAGACTTGCCAATTTCTGTCGGAGGGTAGCGACTTGGCTTCGGCATTTTTTGCCCTAATTACATCATTTTTCCCAAAATCGCCCGCTCTGTAAACCAAATCCCGCCTTTCGTTTGAAATTGTAATGTCTCTTGCAGGGTTTTTCTTACATGGCGGACTGAAGACAGAGATACTCCTCAGGCATGTGGCAAACACCTGTCTGCACCCCCCCGCCGAAAACCTTGACAAGTTCGCTGTATAATAATTTTGCATTTTCGCCAAATAGCAGAGCAGAACATATTTTGTAAATAACGCTCAAGGTAGTGTCCCACCAACATATTTTTATTAAAATCAATGAAATTTCCTTTATCCTTTTCCAGATGATTTGAACATTCTGAATCAATTATCCATTCTTTAGGATCTACTTTTGTATAGAATGCAGTCTTCACACTTACTAATTTTTCACTATTCTCCACACCTTTTGAACTATCAGTCATTTCATTATTCTTGTCCTATATAGATAAAAATAATGATTCTTCATTTGATTCATCATCATCTTCATATTTAGATGAACAAGTCTCCATTGAACAAAAATCCTTCTAGGCTTATCCATCTCATCTATTCTTTAATTTCTATTATTCCATCTATAACCATCCTTTCCCTTATTATCATAGTCAGATCTCTTACCATAATCTTCTTTATAAGTACATCTAGAAGAAAAATGACCAGTTCTTCCACAATTGAAACTTTTGAAGGGTAACTTACCTTTGTATTTTCTAGATCTTTTATTTATCTTCTCACAATTTTCTTCTATCTCATCCATGTCATTTCTTGCTTCAAGTTTATCTTCAATCTTCTTTGTATCTTTGAATGATACTTTTTTTATTCTCGTTCAACAAATCATCTAGCTTAGGAATTTCAAAGGCAAAGAACAAGCCATAGAGTTGATCCAAAGTGTATTTGTTTATATCATGAATTTCTTGAATGACATACTTGTTAGCTTTGCAGCATTTTGGTAGTGTTAACATCAATTTTTGTACTTCACTTTCTTGTAGCTTTACACCAATACCCCTAATTGCACTCACAATCTCATTTACTTAGTGTAGATAGCTTTAAATATTGTCACCATTAGACATCCTCAAGTTCTCAAACTTATTCTTTAGGCTTGTCAACTTGGCTTGCTTTGTCTTTAAATCAACTTCATATACACTACTCAACTTCTTCCAAATCTCTTTAGGAAGCTTCAACCCAACAATTTTAGAAAATACTAGATCACTTAATCAATTGATAATTGCAACTCTAGCCTTTGTATTATTCTCATGTGTCTTAACCTCATCTGCAGTCTAAAGACCATTTGTCAGAGCATTATACCTAGTCTTGATAATATCCCATATTTTAGTCGGCAGAGATTCCAAATGATATTCCATCCTTTCCTTCCAATAAGAGTAATTTATTCCATCAAACTTTGGTGCTTTGTAATTAACTTTTTGCATCATTATAGATCTTCCTCAAGAGATTAAGCATCTCTGAAAGGAACCAAGCTCTGATACCAATTGTTGAACACACCATAGGATAGAGTGGGGGGATGAATCAAACCAGACCAAAATACTTTTCTTCTTATCCTTTAAAATTCAAACCGTAATTAACTAATTACTGCAATTATGAAACATGAAAGCAAACAATATGAAAAAAAACATGAACACTGGATTTATGTGGAAACCCCTAAATAGGAAAAAACCATGGTGAGAATCACACTCACAATATGAATAAATGATTACAATATTTTAGGCTCAAGTCCAAGGAGCTCACAATACCTAATATAAATTGCAAGACCAAGACACACACCTTTAGGACAAGATACAAACGATTGCACATACTACTAAAATAAACACACCTTCTTTTAACAGGTAAATGGAATAGATTAACTAAAATGAATAAGATATCTTGATCATGAAATTATCCTTGAACCACTATTTCAAGTGCCAATATCATAGAAAACACATATGACATCAATCATTGTCTCATAACGCTTTCACATTGAAATATCATCATCGAAGCTCTTCACATACTAACTTTCACACCAAATCTAATTGCATATCGTTCACATCCACTTCACATCAATTCATGAACATTCTATGCCTCAATTCATACATCCACTCTATATATGCACGATCATTCATTAAAATCCTCAACTAGGTCAACCACAAACATAATATATAAATCTACATAAATTATGCCATTCAAACCAATAATTATATTGAATGGGGCCCACTCCAAGAGATAGAGTTGGCCCAAACACATCATAAATCATCCTTCTAAAACACTTATAATGAACTACATACACTAGCACATCCTTCAAATTTGACATCAATTGAAATGTATAGATAAACGATAAAGCACATTAATCGGTCGGCTGAAAAACATCATTTAATGTAAAATACATAATGTGATTCTACACATGACATGGTGAGACCCATAAAAATATCCAAAATCAACATCTAATGTATATCCAAACCAAAATTACATTATCAAGATAGGTTACACTACCTCAATCAGTCGAAAACTAAACCAATTGACAACATTGAGCACAAAGCAACATAACTTCTCATACTAATCAAACCAACACTATAAAACTGAATTATAACACTGCACAAATCAAATGAGTATGTCCTCCAATCCACAACACTTGAATGCACTTATTAAAGAACCTCCAAGCATTCTCTAGACCAGTTCTGACAAAAACATCACTATCAAAAACAAGAATCAACTTGTCAACTAAGTAATAGAGGACTTGAAAACCTAATAGTGTAATATACATAGATCATAAACATTATATCTATAACCACAATCCATAATCTTCATAAACTAGAGTAATGCAAATCATTCTTCCACTAGGACATTAAATACTCTTTATTACACATAAATACTATTGCTTTCATGTTAAAACTTCCACTACACTATGTTGGAACACAATGGACCACTGATAGGGGGGTAAATCAGTGGTAATCAATAAGAACTTTTACCTTCTAAATCTCTAAGGAACAATAACTTTAATCACAAAAATAATGAGTAGAGATATCAAACACATAAGCACACACACATAAGAGGCAACCCATAACACAAGTGCATATGAGGAAAACCCACGGTGGGGAAAAACCTCGGTGAGAAAATATTTTGGAGTCTATTGCTCCAATCCATCCTCACAATGAAAATAATGGTTACAACTTTTATGGGTACCAACCCAGAGGAGCACAAACCTCTAAAGTTTAGAGAGCCAACCCAAGGAGCACCAAGCCCTAGCTTTAGGGCACCAACCCAAGGAGCACCAACCCCTACAGTTTATGATCTTCTACTCAAAGGAGCACCTACCCCTACTCTGAGAACCCACTACTCTGAGATTATAGTGAGTATAGATTACAAATAGAATTTATATACCTTGTTGCAAATGAGGTTTTGCAACACCTTACTGATCTGCTCTCTTTTTTATCTCTTCTTTGTTGAACACAGAGTACCACTGAGAGGGGGGTGAATCAGTGGTTCCTAAACTCTTTTCTTCTTTTAAGGCAAATTAAGAATATAGGTTGTTATCTTAAGAAATAAAAAATCAAACCAGTAAAGCTAATGAGGAGACCAAAGAAGAAAATTACACAAATGCAACACACAACACAAGATGTACGAGGAAAACCCAATATGGGAAAAACCTCAGTGAGAAATGTTACTGAAGACTACTGCTCCAATCCAACCTCACAAGTGAAACACTGAATTACAAATATTTAGGGCACCAACCCAAGGAGCACCAACCCCTACACCAAGCTCCAACTTGGTGATGTATATTGAAATACAATTTTGATACAGTTATAGCTTCTTGTTGCAAATGAGATCTGCAACTCTTAATCAAATATGTTACTGTCAGTTGACAGTCTTCTCTTTGTTATTGGATCTCACACTATCGGTTATGAGATCACTCTTTGATTCTCAACCTCACTTTTCTCTCTCTCACAGTCTCACAACTCACTATGTCACTCTTGGATGCTGCCTTGCTCAACCACACCTTACCGGTTTGCTTAACTGTTGAGCCTACTATAGTTATACCAGTACTCAATCACTATCGACTAAACCCTCTCACCGGTTTGCTTGTTGACTCACTCTACAACTTAGAATAAATTCTAAGGGAGATGATTCTTCTCTGCACTCAAGCTCTCTTTACTCTTCTTCTTCTATCCAAGCATCAATCCTTTCTATTTCGAGCTCATGTATTTATATTCATAGATTCCTGCCAAGAATGCATTCAAACACTGAAGTGTTAGGTTTTCCTTTTCCAGATCAATCTAAATCCCCTTTGATTTGATCTTCTTTTCAGGGATATGATCTTTATGACAATGATCAATTACCAGACGCACTTCGCATTCCAATGTGCATTTTCTAAATTTGGAGATCTGCACTCACTATTAATGGCTTTGTTTTTTCCTTCATCTAACAAGTACGAAGATCAAATCTTCTTGCAAGATCCGTGCGATTGCTTTTCCAACTTTCCTTTCTCAAGCCGCAATCTTCTGCAATGCTTTGTGACTTGCAGGTTCCTCATAAAAGTCGACCTGCTTGCAGATTTGTTACATCGATGCACACTCCACTGACCTGTGCAATACCTCCACCTGGCATCCAGCTGTCATGTTTGTCGACATCCATCTTTTCTTGGATTCCTATGTTGGTTTGACATACTTTGTCGACCAAGGTTGACTACTAGTTTATCTTATCTTATCAGTATGACCATCAACCATCCTTTATATTCTGATCATTGGTTGTTATGCCTTCATAACACACAAACAACCTTCATCATGTTTTATGCCTTATCAATAAGCATTCTTTACTGGTAGATGACCCAAGTCATGTGTACCAGTAGCCTTCCTTCTGTCTGTTCACTCTCATGTGTATTGTCATCATATCGGTTACCCCTTCTTACTTACCGGTGACCTTGCCAAACCGGTTGACATCAATGACAACTTAAAGCCAAAATGCCAACATTCTTATCTCTATTCTTTGCTCTCGATTTACCTCTTCTCATAATCTCTGATCCCCACACTCTGTCTTTAATATTGATCTACTTTTCTACTCTTCCTCTCACAGTGTGTATAACTCACTATGTTATCTTCCTTGGCTTTGCACACTTTGGTCTCTGCTACTCTCACTCTCACTCTTTGATCTACATAAGCTTCTACCTCTGCACTACAACTGCTCTGTCTCATCTCTACACTCTCAAATTTGGTATATGCTACTCTCTATCTCTTTGTCTCTGTTGCTGCACTCTATTTATTTGTCTTTGTTGCTCTCTATTCCTGCAGTACTTCTGCACCTCTTGTCTCAACTGCTACACCACCTTCTCTCTTCTCCACTCTCTATTTTTGTTGAGTTCTTATTTCTCACACATTCAACTACACCTTACTTAATGGACTTCATTGATATCCACCTACTTGCATCTACAAACTCAACTTTCACATCTCCAGTTGTCATGACTCATGACCTGTACACCATTCTCGGTTATCTCTATACCTACAGGATTTCCCTCCAAAAATGGATTCCCAATCTGATCCCCTTGGCCTCTAACAGATCATGTCTGCATACTAATCAGATTCTCTATACACATCTCTCAAATAGATAACTACCCACAATAAATGTATTCTCCTAGAAAACAACTATGTTCAAATCATTCTTTAGATTACAAAATTTCTATACTTAGCAATATTCAGCCTGACAGATATCCTCGAGCCTCAAAAATATCAACAACTTCTTCTACAACATGATCACATTGAATGTTGCTTCATTCTTCTCAGTTGA
Organism: Cryptomeria japonica; assembly: GCF_030272615.1. NCBI lineage: Eukaryota > Viridiplantae > Streptophyta > Pinopsida > Cupressales > Cupressaceae > Cryptomeria > Cryptomeria japonica. Next base: position 457,375,123 of record NC_081408.1, on the reverse strand, counting down.
CTTTGTACCTTGATTACTAACTTTAGTAATCTTTATTTGTCTGGTGAGATCTGATTTCCTGCATGTTGATCATCTTGAGTCATACACCAACAACCTGCAATGCAGTGGGCATTAATGCATTCTCCATCCTCTGTCGACTTGCCTTAATTAAATTGACAACCACCTCATTAAAATCATCTACCATCTCTATAAATACCAACCTTTGCATATCGAATTGGATTATCGACCACCTGAGAGCCACATGTAATCATATTCGACGTTCAGGTCTCTCTGTCAATCCTAGTTGGCATCCTTGTGGACCTCCGAGTCTGTCGACTTGCAGACACGTATAATTTATCCTTTGACCTTTGTATTAATTGGATTGACCAACTGCCTCATTCAGCATCTAGTATATCTTCTTGATCACTTGGGGTACACGTGTCTTCACATTAGTCATCTAGGTCACTCAGTTAAGACACGTCAACTGCCATGTGGACAATCGGGCTACATGATGGCATGATTTGCAAATGCATCGGGTTGACAACAAGCCCTTATGTTGATCTATTCTTTCAACTGGATTCCTCTTTCCTCATGTTTATTGCCATAGCAATCCTGATGTCGATTTCTCAAGCCTCCATCGGTATAGTTTTAACTATCGGGTTAACATTTTATCTCTATTCCACCTTCACAACCTATCTTGATCACCTTGGGATGTCTTTTGTTCCTTTTGCCGACATGAGTTACTCTGATAAGAAACATCGCCTTCGATTTCTCTTATCGCCATAAGGTATCCCGAACAAAGAATGTCCATGTTGACTGACCTTATCGGCATAGGTTATCCCAAGCTGAAAAACTTCAAGCCAAATAATCACTCATCGGGTTAACCATAACTATCGACATAAAAAAATCATGCTAGATCAACAAAATAAGTTATTTCAATGCCACACTATCTACCTCCCTTTATCGGAATAGGTATCCCTAAATGCATACTCCGCGGTGACAAAGTTCATCATCATAAGGTATCCCGAAGCGCATACCCATCAGAATAGTTAGCATTATCAGGTTAACATTTGGACACTATCCCGTCAAAACAAACCTATCCCGATGATCCTACATGAACCAACATCGACATAGTTACTCCGACAGCAAACTCCAAAGACCTCCTCTATATCAAAATATGTTATTCTGATGAACTTACCAAGGAGACTTCTCTACATTTTCTTTTGTCGGAATAACTTACACTATCAACATAGTAAGAAAGTGTCATTCTGCCTTCAAAAGCTACTCCGATAGGTATCCTTGGTCACCTGGTTGATATAGCTATTCTGACACAGTGATTTTCAAAGTAGTTAACTCTATTGACATAACATAAAATATTTATGCCACCTTTGTCAGCTAATCTAATGCACGTCCTCGGTCTCTTGGTCGACATAGCTAACTTGATATGATATAAACTGCACACTACCCGACATCGGCATGACTTATGCCGATAGAAATTTCCTCCTCACTATTTGGTATCAGCCTAGCTATTCAGATAAAACCACCTAAGCATTTATCACCTGCTCAACACTTGATCAGTATAAGTTATATCGATATCAACACTTCAGCAGCACAACACTTGATCAATATAGCTGTCCCGATCTGACATAACTTGCAACCTACTGAACTCTGCCAACATGAACTAATCTTCTCTTCATCAACATCTTAGCAACACAACTTCAGTCAAACTAAAACAACACCATCTCTTTCATTTTGACCTTCATTTGGGGTACACATCATCTTGCATTTTTATCCATGTCTCTGCATATTTTTGCACCACTATCTAGTGGGTGTCCTGTATGTCTCTCTGCTGCTCCATTAACTTAGTCATGTACACACACATGTTGACATCAATGACAACTTCAATGCCAATAATCTCCCCCTTTGGAATTGATGCCAAAACACACAGAATTCTCATTCTCCCCCTTTGACAACAATGGCAAAGGGGCCTAGTTGCCAAGTGAATTTCATCTGATACCAACTTGACTTCTTTGTATAGCACTTATCATCACACTCCCCCTTTGAATCATTTGATTGTGTGCACTACTGCTGGCTTTTACTCTTCCCTTTTTGACACATGAGAGTGTTCCTTGCTATAGCCAGATGAACCATTATTATAGTATAAAAAGCAGTGCCAATACTGCTTACAAAAAATCAGATCTCCCCCTGAGACTGCACATGAGGTTCAAGGAAAAAGATGTAGGAACAATATGCCCCCCCTAAACCATAGACATTTTCCTTGATCCAATGCATGTATCTTGATTACAAGCTGACATGTAACATATCTTCTGAATTTATTCTATATGGCCTTATGATTATGCTGCAACCACCAGACTATTTGTAGTCCCTGAGACCATTCAATATTGTCTACATATGTTTGATCTCATCACAATCTTTTCATAGCTAGTTGTGAGTTTGTTATTCAATCCTCATTGCTTCTATTATCCACACATCCTTATAGTTGGAATACCTTTATTTCAATATGAATTAGCATGTTCTATTCATCCCCTTCCTTTCCTCTGCTGCAATATTCAATTAATCTTCTTGTAGTCTCTAACCTTTCAATCACTCACCCATCTTTACAATATGGACTTCCAACACTTAGTTTCCATCATTTGCAGTTGTACACAACCTTATCTATGCATATATCCAGCTACAACCAAAGGCAATTTTATAATGACCTTCATGCCAACAATGATGAATCTTGATGTACTGCCAAGGCATCAACTATTAAATATGTCATTTCCCCTTCTTCCTCCATGTCTTCTTCTTAAAGTTGGTTTTAATCATATCTGTAGCAACCTGTCCCTACACTTGTCCTTTTCAATATTTGGGGGGCAAAAGATATGATCAATATGAAGCTCCCCCTAAGGTTTTGCATCTCCTTAAGCTTTGGGAGATATCACTTGTGCATGAAATGCACAATGCCTACTCATAGATACATTCCCCCCTTTCTCATCTCCTTGGCTACACTTTCTTTTCCATGTCTTCACAGACCCTTTGTTCTAAATATTTGAGGCACTACCCTTTTTGTTGTATCTAGATGGTCTCATGTGATTTCTCCAGCAAACTATATTCTTATGACCAGTAGATGGAACAAAAAGGTTTCTTGGCATAACATGGGCATTTCTGATTGTGTTCCATGCCAAGTCTTGTCTTTCATAATATCTACACTTCCTTACATGAGGACCATAATTGTTATATATTACATTTTTATGCAAAGGGAAGGTTGAGAGGCTACCACTGAATTGAGAAATTTTTCTTGTACACTCATAACTCTTATGACCAATTTTATTGCAATTATAACAAATGACATTTACATTTATTGAGGCAACAAATGGGCTCTTCCTATCATGGATGGAGGTAGATCTATGCCTAAATTTACACCTTGACACACTATGTCCATATGCACCACATGAATAACAATAACCAGAGATGGAAGAATTGTAACTTACAAAATTGTTTTGCCAAATGTGTGGAGATCTTGCGAATATGTTTCTCTATGCATTCCTCCTATGTTACTATTTTTGGGTTGTCTACTTGCAGAAGTCACATATTCTGATTTCTTGTCTTTCTTAGTCTTGTAAGCAACAACATATTTTGGTCTTCCATACCTCCTTGTATCCTTTCCTCTGATGAAGCCATCTTCATTCAACTTACCTTTTCCTTTTGGATCTACATGATTATTCCTTGTAGCAACAGTAGTATTATATTCTTTCTTTGGGGAAGTGAATGTGAAGGTTTGACCATGACTGTTCATGCTCGAAGATACAAAATTTATGTCTCCCCACAGGTAGAACATTGTCCTTTCTTATATCCAACACCTTAAGTATCCTTGGAGTGTATTTGCTTGTTCAACATCTTATTCAAAGCCTCAGTGTTGCCTTCATATTTAATTATTGTCTTAAGATTATCTTTGCATTTCTCAAGCTCTATTGTGAGCTTTTCTATTTCATCCTTTATATTTTGACACTCTTTTCCTTTTGTTTCAACTTTTTATTCCAACTCTTTACACCTACACTTCTTGGTATCAAAATCAGATTTTGATCCTTCATTTATTCTATTAGCATCATCCACTTGTGCTTTCAAATTGGCAATAGTTAACTCTGAATCTTGAAGACATTTGTTTAATCGGTCTTGTTCCATAGTAGCAACATTATTTTACATCTTGTAATCTTTCCTCACCTCTCTGAGTTCTTCTAATTTAGTTGTCATAGATACAATACTCTGATTTGATTCTTCAAGGCTTTTTCTCAACAGATCGTGTTCCTTTTTACACTCTTTGAATCATTCCCATTCTTCCAAGGTACATTATTCTTCTTCTTCATCATTACCAAAAAGACCTTGCCTGTAGGAAGGTGTTACATTATCACAATAGGATGTTCTCTCCTCATCTCGTGTCTCTTGTGCCGTGAATTAATGTGATTCATTATCATCTTTATTGCAGCTACTGATTGATCTGCCTTTATCATTTATACATTTGTTTTTTTCATTGTTCTTCTTGCTTCCACAATCTGATCTAGTAGTGGTAGGCTCATTTCCATAGAGTTTCTTCAATCTATCCCATAAGCTCTTTGCAGATTTGCATCTATCAACCTCTGAAGACACTGTATTAGGAAACCCACTAAATATAGCCTAAATGGCTTCTGCATTGCAATCATATCTTCTTTTTGCATCAGGATTAGTTGGAGGGCTAGCAGGTGTAGAGTAACCATTTATAACTGACATCCAAACATCATAGCCTAGAGAAGACAAATAGACTTCCATTCTTGCACTCCAACTGACATAGTTTGAACCATTTAACATAGGTGCAGGGATTGACTCAAATTAAACCATTGTGCTCACAAACCAAAATCTACCCAAGCTAGAGGAAGTCTTTCTAACTGGGAATCTAGGGCTCTGATACAAATTGTTGGAAGACAATGGACCACTGAGAAGGGGGTGAATCAATGGAAATCAATAAGAACTTTTACCTTCTAAATCTCTAAGAAACAATAACTTTAATCACAAAAACCATGAGCAGAGATATCAAACACATAAACACACACACATAAGAGATAACCCATAACACAAGTGCATATGAGGAAAAGCCATGGTGGGGAAAAACCTTGGTGCGAAAAGTTGTTGAAGTCTACTGCTCCAATCTAGCCTCACAATGAAAAGAATGGTTACAAATTTTATGAGTACCAACCCAAAAGAGCACCAACCCCTTAAGTTTAGGGCACCAACCCAAGGAGCACCAACCCCTATAGTTTATGAGCTTCTACTCAAAGGAGCATCTACCCCTTCTCTTTCCTCCAATTGTATATAACCCCCTTTCCACCTCATTTATATAGTGGCACTGCTTTTTGACCTTATTTAGTTTATAGCTACTCAAACTTGACTTTTACAACTCATTTATAAGACCTTATTTACCTTCTCCATGTCATTTACACAAATTTGAAATTTGAACTACATACAATTGGAGGAAAACATACTAAGAACATACCTAGGAACCTAGACTTTATGAAAATATTGTTATGTCTTATTTAGCAAGGATGTTGAGGGCTATATTCTTATTCTTCAAGTTAGTCTTAAGATAATTTGAAAAAATATTATTAAAAATGACAATAGTTTTTATTTTGTATGAGCTACCTAAATAGGATACAATAAAGTCTTTTGTAACTCATGAGAATATTTTATTATTTCTATCTTTTGGAATGAAAATTATAATCTAAAATTAGGAGACTTAAATCTTTTAGTGGAGATGAATATAGAACATAAAGAATTAATATTTTATTATTTTCTCAACATATCTATAAAATATGGGAAAGAACTTAATGGAGTTGTCCAATCTTGATGTTATTAATATCAACTTTTTTCATTTAAAAAAAAAGTTACTTTTTAAGATCAATTCAAGAACAAAAACTCTTGAGATCTTATTGAAATTCAAGAATGAAACTCACAAATTCTCCATGATTCCAACTGAAAGATTGCATTGCTGCAAATTAAAGAGTTTTTCCAGATTTTGAAGTGAACTCACAAATTCTTAAGAGTTTTTCCAGATTTTGAGGTGTACAAATTGTCAATATTTTTTATTGGTGTAGTAGTTTATTCTAGTATGTGGTGGATTATATTTTAATTTTGACCATTGCATGCTGACCATTTCATATTTGTTGTATATATTATTGAGGCTCCTAGCCACAACTTAAGACTACTACTTCATTTCTTTGTGCGTTGTATTTTGGTGATTTATTGTAATTTTAATTATTATCTTAACAGGGAGTTGCCAATATGGTAGGTTGTCGCGTTCTCTGACTACTTTATCTGTAGCTATGTCCTAGCTAACTTCCAGTCAACCCACTACGACAAACAATCTGATGTAATTGTTTTGTGTTCAGATATCCAATTTGAGTGTTATATTAAAATATATGAAGGTGGTTGATGCTTTAAAAGCAATATTAATATTTGAGTGGTTGTTGTTAAGCCTTTATTCCCATTGGAACATTTAATTAGTAGTTTTTTAGTTAAATAAAGGGTGATTTGCAATTTTGGTTTGCCTTGTTGGCAGACACCCTTTAACAGAGTTGTCAACGATTTCACTCCCAACAGGGGTCACTATTTAAGCAAGGAATCACAGACTTATTTAATAAGCTGGTACACTAAGATTTCCAAAAACCCAACCAATCAAGAGAGATTTGGGGTGTCTTGCTCCCCCTTCGTTGGGGTTCAACATTGAAGGAGGAACAAACTAAAATTCCTTATTCTAGCAGGCTGATTAATTAATTCCCCTAATTCTATGCAGTGTGGAAGATGCAAAATTGAAGCACAGCCTCATCCTTTGAGGATATTGGTTACAAGACCATGTAATGCAAATAGTTCAACATCAGTTCATGCAGTGGAGGTTGTTGTAAGATACCATTTTATTTTATTGCTAGAGCAGTGAATGTTCACTCCAATTGTACTATCTGCAAACACACACATTCAGTAAGTTGTATTCAATCACTTAATGCCAATTTGATAGTGATTATTGCTATAGCTAGAGGGGTAGTTTTCTACAACAGCAACAGTATCTTCAAATTATTCATAAGAAGTGATTGTACATTGTGAAGTTTTTCTAATATGCTCATATTCTGTTATATAACTTTTTGAGCGGTTCTCCACCAAATTTTTTTATAAATATGTAATGAATTTCAGCAATTTAAGTCTAGATGGCTATGCCACCAAAATCTAGTTATCATTTCATCTTCAGTTTTTGCATACAAGCAGCTAGTGTTCCAATCACCATATACTCTCAGCTTGTCCATATCGAGATCTAGGTGATCAAAAAGTGTGAGAGTTTATGTTTTCTATTATATAGTTATAAAAATTAAAAAATATCGGTTAAAGGACATTAGATCAAATGAAAACATTTTACCAATAAATACAAGCTTCTAAAGAAGAATGTCTAACAAACCTTGTACATTAATGCTAATAATGTTGTTTAAGTTAACAATCATTAAATGTTTTTCCATAAGAATGTTGTCATCACAAAGACTTTTTACAGAACATAGTGGATTTCATGCATTATCTGCAATCCATTAACTCTAAATAGGTTGGAATCATTCATGCTAAGCTTAAGGAGGTCAATTATTAGTGCATCTGAAATGATTTGTGGTCAGGATACCAATGGGTTACCAAAAAGATCAAGGCATCTATCCTCCAACAAAAAACAAATGTTGATATCACCAAATACAATATGTATGGCCATCAAACAATAAGATCTACACTGTCATGGAGCGTTGCTACATTGCTTCAAAGCTTCCATGACATGGGTATATCAGCATCTTGGTTAGTAATCTGAATGAATACTGGGTCTACTTCAGAATTTTCACTTTCATTCTCAATGGGTTGAAATAATATAGAATAGGTATAGAGTGAGTTATTGAATAGAGTTGGCTTTTCTACTCCCAACCATTGTTTCAGAAGTTGAAATACATTTTCATCTATCATTAGACCTCGATGCGTTGCAGGAAGTCCAACTCTGGCCACTGCATTAAACCCATCAGCCTGAAGAATAAAACAGTCCATCTATTAGCTTGTTGCACTATGTTAATCAACAACAACAAACTTAAAAATAGCCTTGAAAAAGGAAAAAAAAAATTGGCATTAGAAACCACTTCTAGTTTAGGTGCTAGGATTCTTTAAACCAATGAGCCTCCTTACCTTTTCTGTTCAGTCATCTGTAACATATATTTTGAAGTTTGGATATCTCACAAAATAAACATTGAAATTATAGATGATATAAACAAGAAGAAATTTTATTCAACCAAAATGAAAATAGGAAAGCATTAAGCTACATAAGGATTTGAGTCCCCCCATCTCATATGTCTGAACTTGAAGTACCGAAATCAAGATAGCAAGCTCTGGTAGAGTAATAATGTTGATACATGATAGCCTCAGTAAGATAAATGATTGAATGAGAGATAAATGAAGTCTCTCATTCAATCATCTATCTCATCAATAGACTATGATAAGACTTCAGTTATCATTCCTTTGTCTGATGATTATTATAATTACTCTTCGATATGTTATGTTCGGGTTTTTTCTTATACCAATAATTATATGCATGATAACTCAAGCTTATTCACTTATATACGATCTTGCTGTGATCGTGTTCTTCGATTTATATATATATAACCTTCCTTATAAATCCCGATTAACATCGGGTTCTTAACCAATGCCTAAACTACTGATTAACATCGGTTGTAAATCGTAATGCATAGAATACCGATTGGTATCGGTTTTATTTATTAATTACACCCACACCGATTGGTATCAGTTAAACGCAATTATGGTTTGAAGAGGCACGATCAAGTAATATCTTGACCGGTCATGTCTTGATCGGTCATGTCTAATAGACATGACCGGTCAAGGTATTGCTTGATCTTCTTGATTGGCATATATATATATCGATCGGTGATTGTGAGAAGAACATTGAAATTCATAAATGCTCTTTCTCCATCTGCAACATACCAGATAATAATCAGATTTATTATATTGAGAAATAACATATACTTGAAAAGAAAAATAACCTTGAATATAACTTGCACCTTGAATTGAAAATTGAATTACATTTACAAATAATTGGTAGAGAATCAAAATCACACTCCCTTTCACTCATGTGAGGTAAACTTATGGTATTAAATGGTTTTCATGTTGCAAAAATCTTAATTTGTAATGAAAACACTTCCCTACAGAGCAGAAGGAAATTTGGAAAGGAAGTTTACTCTAAATTTTTTCAAAGCCAAAGGTGAAATCAAGGAGATAAATATAAGTTCAGCCCAATCAAGATTCTCAAATTACCTCCAGTGTTCCTTGTCTTAGCTTTCAAGAATCAGAATGAAAATATCACATGAAGTCAAAAAATTACAAGTCCAAGGGAATTTTAATCACTTGGTTGAAATATACATTGGCTTGAGGGCGCTGCAGAGATGGCAAGATTTGGTGACTAAATGACCCTCAGAACTGTTGGACAATGAAAACAATAAAACAAATCTTATCTTTTAGAAAAACAATTTTTTCTTTAAGAGAACTTCTATTTTCTTAAAAGGAAAAAACTGGTTTTTTCTAAGTTTGGCGGTGTTTGTTATCTTGAAGATATTGTACATATCTCTATTGTCTTGAAGGAAAAGAAATTATAATTCTAATAGCAGCAGCTGTGAAGACTGTATTTGTTTTCTCTAAGCAATAAAAATACCAATACCTTGCCCTGTGGATGTTTCCTTGGCATATTGTCAAGGTTTTATCGCATAAATATGTCTCGCGTGTTATTCTATTCTTCTATTTTATTTTCTTCATTATTTGTTCGGAGCTAATTTGTCCTGCAATATTTAATTTTTTTGGGTTCATGCTTCTGCTTCCACAAGTGGGATTCGGTGTTGATTTTAAAGCATCAAATGGCAAAGGTTTTGAATGCAAGGATCGAGATGGGGAAATTAAATGGAAAGAATAACTTTGAGCTTTGGAAGCTCTAGATGCATGATTTGTTAGTGCAGCAAGGGTTGCACAAGGCATTGGTAGGAAAGTCAAAGCAACCTGCAAATATGACTGATGAGGACTACGAAGATCTGGATAGGAGAGGTCTTAGCACATTTCGATTGTGTTTGGCAGATGAGGTTATTTTCAATGTTGTCGGAGAGGAAACAGAAGCAAGCTTATGGAGCAGAATGGAGTCTTTACATGACAAAATCATTGACAAACCGAATCTACTTGAAGAGGCAATTGTATAGTTTGCGAATGGAGAAAGATATAAAAATTGCTAGTCATTTAAATGTTTTAAATACTCTTGTATGTCAATTAGCTAGTATGGGTGTAAAAATTGAAGATGAAGACAAGGTAATCACACTATTTTGTTCATTGCCCGAATCTTGGATTCACCAATTGATTTGTTTAAAATGTTTTAGAAACTTCCAAGAAAATGATGTTTGGTAGATATAAAGCCAACTTCTAAGCTCTTATCAGCCTCCTACAAGGAAGCACCAATATGATAGCTTTGGAACAGGGTACAAGGAATTTTTTTTGCTATTGTAGTTGCTACTGCTCTAGTAGATATTATGCAAAATACGAAGCACAAACCAGGCGCATGAATTGTTAGACAAAACCTTCAAAGAAATGTCATCTTACGAAATAATGAATTCATGATTGTAGGTTATGCACAAATGGATTAATTGAAAAGGCTGCAGAAATTTTCTAACAAATGCACTTGGCAGGTATAAAACCGAATTCTACAACCTTTGCCAGCACCTCCCAGGCTGCGTCATAATGGAAAGTTTTGACATGGCGAATGAAGGCGGCGAGGTATTTCCAGATTCAAGACATCTACTTAATGCTGCGGAAGAGAAGGAAAAAAAATTATTTACCTTCTGCCACAATGAAAACTTAGCAATTGCATTTGGTTTGTCATCATTTTAAACATAGACAATGTTCTTATGGAGAATGCCGGTGATGTTAAATGAAGCAATCTGAAAAATAGGCCTGCAATAAATATATTGACTGTATCAAATGAAGGGGCATCCATTGAAGCATGGCAGAAGGGAAATTTTGTCAGAGATGTAGTTGCGCAACTTGCAACTACCTGCTGGACACGCATGCAAACTGTGGAATCATAGAAAAAACACCTAAATTATTTGACAGAATGCCTTGAAGAGATCTCATCTCATGGAGAGCGATGATTGCAGGATATGCACAAAATAGATTGGTTGAAAGGGATTTCAACCTCAAGTGATGTTATTGGTAGTTTGGTAGATCTCACACCAAGCTCCTCAAATTTTGCCATCATCTTCCCTGCTTGCGCCAAATTGTGAGCGTTGAAAATGTTGTAATCGACATTTCTCAAGTAGACTTGTATGCAAAATGAGAAACATGGGCAAGGTATGTAAACTCAAAGAAATGTGGTCTTAGGAGTGCCTGCAAAATATAGAAAATGCACTATGGCAAATATGTCGTTTAACAGAGCGCCTCAATGAGATGTAGTCTCAAGGAGCACAATGATTTCAAGAAATGCACATAACAGTTTGTTGAAAAGGCTTTATGAACTTTCAAGCAAATGCAATTGGCAAGCGTAAAGCCAAATTCCACAACTTACGGCAACCTCATCCCTATTTGCACCAATATGGGAACTTAAAACAGGGTATGCACATCCATCAAAGCATAATAGAATAGAGAATTTTATCAGATGATGTAGTTTTAGTACCTTGGTCAATATGCATGCAAAATGTGAAGTTAAAATAATACCCAGAAACAATTTACCAAATGCCACAAAAAGATATGTGCAAATGGATGACAATATGGGACACATGTTCTATTAAGAGGTTTGCAAGGTTACTATATAAATCAAGAGGTTCATTCATGACGATTCAAATTGTCACAACCCTTAAATTTACTTATATTTTCTTTAATTGGTTGTCTTATTTAATAATTTAAAAATATAAAAATTAATTATTTAAAAAAATGATTAATTAATATTAATATATTAATGAAATTGTATTAAAGGCCAAATCATTGTCTTGCTTGTGAAAAATGAAGATGTTAATTATGCATGAGTGTCAGTGAACTAGAATGGTGGTTTTAAATTTTTAACATAAATAAAGTTAGTGGGGATTTAATTCTCCCTTAGCCATTTAAGAGAAGCCGTAGTCAAACTAAGAGAGGAGGTCTACTTAACAGAACCTTAACTAGTAGTATTGTTTTAATTTTGATAGGAAAATAAAATATATCAAAATATTATATTCTTGATTGTTATTATAATTGATGTTGACAAAGTAAATATAAATAAAAATACATTGTTCTCTTTCATTAATTTCATGTTTTAGATTTTTTTCATGTTTTATTCATGTGGGAATACCAATTGATTAAAAAAAAATGCTCACCCTTTTTATGTGATGTTCCCACTTAAATTTCATGCATGGTAAAGTGTAATGTCCCTACTAGTTAGAGATCACTGTCCTGCAAAACATATTGTTAAAACACAACAAAATATATACATAACTAATCTAATTTGCAATTAAAATTCAATTACTTAATTAACACTAATCTCAATTCTTAAAAAGGATACGAGTGCAGCACTGGGACACGTCCTTAGGCGGTTGTGAAGCTCGCCTTCTTGGAACCCATCTTGGTTCCAAGCCATACCAAGAAATCGAAGGTTAATTCGATTCCCGTCTTGGATGTAATTTCTTACACCCAAGCCATCCAGGAAATCGAAGGCTAATTCGAATCCTGTCTTGGATGTAATTTCTTACACCCAAGCCATACCAAGGAGGACCATCATATATGATCAACTCCTTGCCTTGGATGATGCATCTCATCATCCAAGTCTACTAGAGAGGACCGGCCAAATCCGTCTCTTCTTGGATGAACTTTGTCAACCAAGCCATAACATATATGCATATAGATATTCAGTATATACTGCCTACCAGGAATTATCATAATCCCTCCATTAGGCTAAGGGAGTTTCCTCCCTATAGCCTCCATCATAAGGTCACATTATTCATATTACATTCTATAATTCATTATCATTTTCCATTTCATAATTCACGTCTACATTTACATACTTTTTAATCCTCTTTATTGATCCTAGATATACATAAATATTATGCATGGATACCTATATAAGTAAACATTCAGTAATATATATATTCGTAAATTAACCTATAATCAGAAGTATTCTTTAATTCATTATTGCTCTTTAAATTCATAAGTTAAACCTACAATTATATTTTTCTTCATTCTCATTATTAATCCTACATACATATGAATTTACTGCATACATACAACATTATAATCATTTATACTTTTTATAATATACAACATCATAATTATAATTCTGCAAAATGATATTGGAAACAGATTTACCAAAGAAATACTATTATATCTATTTGTGTGTGTGGTACACACTTCCACACACAAATACATACCTGTAGCGCGCAGCAGTACCTCCCTTCTTTTCCTTTACCGTCCTCTCTCCCCGCAGCAGCAACAAATCCTTTTTTTCCTATATTCCCCCCCACTATCTTCTCTTAAATCTGCACTTTGATCCTCTAAAACAAACTCCTTGTGACTGATATATCTGCTCTGATTTATGCACACCACATGCTCCTGAGAACCCTTTACTTTCTGAATTATAATCTCAGCCCTCTTTCCTTACCCTCCTCTTTTTCCGTTTCCTATCATATTGAACTCCTTTTATATCTTCTCATTTAAAGGAATGTGTCTCTTTCCAAGAGACGTGTCTTCATGAGTCATGGCTTTTATCATTAACAAATCATATCTCCTTAATTTATTTGTTTTACTAAACATACCTTTTGACAAGTCAATTGTTTTTCTTTACCAATCATTATACGATTTGTTATACAATTTTATTGTATTTGTTATACGTGCTTGTTATACGATTTAATAATCAGAGAACACATTCGATCATATTCACTGCCCAATACACAGCCCGATTCAAACTGCTCATTATTTTATCGCTGCATATAAAATGTGTTTCAATAAAGTCTATGTAGGAAAAAACTCACCATTCTTCATCTTTTAACTTATGAAAAAATTGCTCTTTCAAAACAGAAATTATGTGCCTTTTAACCACTAAACTTGCTGCTCTTGTTAACACCTTCATTAATATCTTCATTAACTTCTTTAACTTTTTAATGAAGTCGCTGTTGTTTGCTTGATTTACTAATCACTCCACTTACAGAATCGCTGCTCTTTATCATGCTAATAAATAAACGAACATTGTCTATGGCTGCTCTTAATTATTGAACTTAGTAATCGTTGTTCATTAATGATCGTTTTCTTGTAGATTGCTTGTCTTGTAGAATGTAGGTGCTGCTTTTTATTATTATTTTTTTTTCTTCTTTTGTATTTTAATTGTATTATTATTTATTATTGAATATATAAATTATGTTGATAATATATAATATTCAAATCATGTTCATAAATAATATTTAATTAATGAATTTTAAATAATCATTCATTGGTAATTATTATATTAATTAATAATAATAATTTCTTCATTTAGGGTCTATCTCTTTCTCTCCGTATATATATAATGATCCAGGAGGGGACATGACATAAAGGACTATCACACCCTCCTTATTTCAAACAATCTTTCACACAATTCTTGTTTGGGAAAACATCACAATATTTGTATGATGAGAAATATCACACAATTCTTATTTGGGGAAATTTTCCTTCTATTTAAGAAGGAAATTATTGTCAATTGGGGACACACAATTCTAGAGGAAATGATGATTTTCTTTTCTACTTTGTCATTAGAGGTGATAGTATTCTATTTCTCTTGAAACAAGGGGGAGGGGGAATGCAACCATATTCTCTTTCTTTCAATTTTTGGATGTGAGAGAACAGGTAGAGGAGGAAACTCCCATTTCAATTTAGAGATGAATATCCATCCAAGCGTTATCAGACAGGGAGGAGATAAGAGCAGTGGCTTTGATTCTCAAATGGGAGGTAACAAAGAGAATGGAGGCGCAAGGGGGTTGACACTCCACTGTGCGGGTGGAGTTGAGGAGCATACAGATTGCAGGATATATAAATTGAGCCACATATTGAGTCAAATTCTAAGTAAGTACCTGTGAGTTTTTTTTGTTTTTTTTAAATAATAATATGCCTTTCCTTATGATGACTTCAGTTCACTGTCCATGCTCCTTGCATCATCCATTTAGAGGCTCATAATCATCATTTTATTCTTGTTTCACTGAAATAGACTTCCAAAATTCCACGTTATAACCAATCAAGAGAATATTGTGCTTTTTCCATAGTGGGTTCTTCAACTGGGTATCATCCAACTTGAAATTCTTTGCATCTATAACTACCAGCACATAAATTCCAACTCTAATATTTGACAACAAAAAAAAAATCCCCTTCTATCCCCTTCTATCATGTCGTGGTAGATGTCCCCTGGTTATAGTAATACGAGATATCTGGAAAAATGCACATTAATGTGGTGCAAGCCTATTTTCATATTCTTTCATTTAGCATCACCAGTTATCTCCACAAGAACATTGTCAATGATTAAAATTTAAAATGATGTAAACAATTCACATCTCTGAGAACAATTTCTCTTGCAACAACCTTGGAGATGAATTTAGATGCAGTGTAGCAAACAGAACATACTTGAAAGTTGCAAACAACTCTAATAGTTGTTCCAGGGGCTATGTTTAACAAACCAAATGCAATTGCTAACTTTTTACCTACGGTGTCAGGTAAATAATTATTTTTCCTTATCTTGCACAGCAATAACTAAATGTCTTGAATCTGGAAATGCCCGCTGAATTCAATTTCCAAGCCGATTTCTCCAACTTTGCATAGATCTTATGTGTCTGTGGATGTGAAATGTCTCTGACACAAAAGCATGTACTATTTTATGGTCTTTAATCCAACTACATCCAGGTATTTTTTAAATCCTCCATCTTGCATCAATCACCTTATTATTTGAACCTCATTACACTTGCCTGCTTCCGCCTAGATGTTTTAGAGAAGAACATAAGTTGCAGCAGTTTTAGGATTCAATCAAAAAGCTGTGTTACTGGAAATACTCAACTTATATTCACATATGATCTACAGGCACCAAGAAAACATGTCCACACAACCACCACAGGTTTAACTCACATATTAATAACAAGGTTTAGCGTGTCCCCAGGATAGCCAGCATGGGCATGAAGGTCAACGGTCAACCCCACTATTGAACATGTATATATGTAATGCAATAAGGTTTACTCATACGATTGAAGCATGTACAGCCTTCATCTACTTAGTAGAACACAAAAAAAGCTTACAATGATAGGGTGTGTTCAAGGATGCTTCAATAATTCAAAGGTTTTGAGAGCTTCCTTGCAAAATCTGTTTTTGTGCTCATTCTGTCACTTATTTTCATTCCCTTGAGATGACATCTCTTTGAGGTATTCTGTCAAATAGTTCACTTGCCTTGTCTATGATTTCATCTAACAGATGACAACAGAATTGTTTAAGAATGAAGTAAAGCATATTTTAAATCTCTGATTTTATTCCCAAGCATCGTTTTGTTTATTATTTACCATTCTGTAATGAACAAATTTCATAAATTCGCTGACCGAGAAAAGAATGTGTCTCCTTGTTTTGTAAGCTGAGTACAATGCTCATATTAATATCCCATGCATATAAATTTCTTAAAGAGTCTTATTTGGTCAAATGGTTCAAGTTCTGGTTAACAGAGCATAAGTCATGGGATCAAATCCTGCTGCCATTTCCATGACCGTAATTTTTAACTTCTGTCATAGGCAGCAGAATTGTTTATATGCGCTGGTCACTTGTTTTGTTTCAAATAGAAATTGTTGGTGTGGTGGTAGAGGCTTCTAGTTGGGACCCATTGGTTGGGAGTTCAAATCCCACTAGTTGTCTTATAGCTAGTTTTGTTAAATAAATGATATTAAAGAATAGATTATATTATGTTTTTAAAGAATTTTGTTAAACAAAGACTATGAAATGAATAAAGGAATGGAAATGTGAAGGAATCATTTTTCCTGATATTATTTTAAAAAACATAGTCACGGATAATAAGAGTTAAATAGGTAACATGAACATGAACATGAATCTATTAGATCTTGAATAAGATGTTAGATCCTCTACAGCCTTCTTATTGATACTCATTGTCTAATGATTTTAGGATCTCTTGGAAATATGATTATTTTATCTTAGTTATGGCTGATTACTTGAAATTCCACAATGATTACCTTAATCCATAGTCCTAGATCTCTAGGCTAAGGTGTAGAATCATTAGACATGGAACTATCAATTAAATAAGAGTAGAAATATTTTTGCCTTACATAATGTTGATTTCTACAAAACCATGCTAAGTAGACATGTTTGAACGCTTATCTCAACTATCATTTTTACTTGAATATTACATATGAAATTATCAAGTGTGGAACACCTCATATCACTTTTATCTCTCCATTTAGATGTGGTCTTTTACCAATGATAGCCTTTGATGTTTTAAACAAACAGTAGATTGAGAGAGAGTTGTATTTTGGAAGATACGCCATTGATCATTGTACTTTGGTATGGTCTTAAAACCTCTTAAATTGATGATATAGTTATCTTAGAAAACAATGAGAATGACATTGTGATTTCAGATTGTGATAAGTGGTCACGTGAATGTGCATATACTCATGCATTTGTGTGCTCATGTACGTTTTTCAATGCCCTTATGTTTTTTGATTGTTTTTGTACATTCATGTAACTCTATGTATGATCCTATGTGCATTTGTAATCATATTGCATAGATGCATTAGCATGTTTCAAGCTTGGTGCCTATTTTGTATGCACTGGTGTGTTTTCAATGTGTATTTTGTACATGTATTGGACGGGTGCCGAATATGGAGTAAACGAGAAGGGTGAGTTTCCAAAGAGGTTTGAGTCTCTGCTTTAACTCATCTGCTGGTAGTCGGCCCTAAAAGATCTTTGGCCAAAGTTCTATTGATTACTTAGTATATGCTTGCTAAGTGAATCATTATATTTTTACTCTCTTCCATATCTTAGTGTCGTTACAATAGCATCATAGATTGTAGATACACTATGCTGCACCAGATTCTATCCCTTGCCAATTTCGAGTCACTAGACTTCTTTGTGCAAGGTCGGCGGTTCTTCGTGTCAGGAAGAACTCCGGGGAAGCATAGATGCTTAGCGGTTGGGCAGTAAAGTGCTTCGGTAGTGTTCTCGCCCATGATGTAAGTGTGGGAGATAGATGCTAGGAATCTTGTTAGGATGATATTCAGCTTTGTTTTATATAATTTATTGTATTTGACTTTATGGTCTTTTGTAACATAAGTAATTTTCATTATGTTTAGCCAATCTCTTGGCTTATGTAATCAAACATTGTGTTGAGTTGTAACATTATGTAACTACTTTTTGGTATATTGAGCATAATGGATTATTCAATAAAGTGAATTTTTAATTATGTGTAATTTTGTGTAAAATTGTTGTAATTATGCAGTTAAATATTTTGATAATATGGAGGTCTCTACACAAATGAATTACACAGAGATGGATCCATGCTGCTTTTCCCCCTACAACATTTGGAATGAGATGATTGCCAAACTTGATTCAGGCATATATTCCTACAAGCTTGCTGAAGGGCTAAATCAACAAGATGAAAATTCTACACTACATCATCGCATTCAACATGAATAGGACACTATGAAGTCATGATTCTGCTATGTAGAGATCATCGACCCTGCCATAAGTTTGAAGAAGAACTATCATGTTATCAGCAGATTATTTCACATTTGTCATTATTAAGTCCCATTGTTGATGTTGCAATGGATATTTTAGAGAAGGATGGCAGCCATATCATGTTCTTATTATTATTATTGATAGACAGAGATACTAATGCTTATGGAAGAATTGGAAAAGATGCACAGGCTCTTTGGCAAGATTCCCTTAAAGAAATATAGTCTCATCCAATGCCACACTCGCATAATGGATTTTGTTAAAGAGGCTTTTGAAATGTTTACTATTATTCCCAATTTAGGTTATATAACTACTGATGGTACCATAGAAAAATCATTTAAAGGTGAAGATAGAGGGCAAATGGTGGATTTTTGGATTGCTTAAAGTAACCAACAAGTTCCACTCCACCTCCTCACTATAAGGCCAAAGAGACCACTTCATGTTCATATTAGGTGTGGATGATACTATGTCAAATATTTTCAAGGCGAAGGGTTAGAGTTAGTTGGTACAAAAGATAATCAAAGCTTGCTAAAACTTTCAAAGTTATATTTGCAATTCATGCTATGATATTGATGGCTGTTGATATTAAAATTCATCTATTTGAGCACTTTTGCACCTCCTTGTATGAAAAATCCACCAATTCTTACTATGCAATGATGAAGATAAGATAAGCAATGCTCAGTGCCAGGAATGTCTTCAGAAAATATCAGAGATAAAGTAGACAGAAATGGAAAACTACCTCGACAAGGTCAATAATTGGGTTGTAATATCCCTTGGCTAATCTGACCCTGTTTTGCTTATATGAACACCAAGGAATATTGTCAAACATTTGGCATACAACGTTTGAAGCCGCTGTAGTGAATTCTTTATTTGTCTTCTTTGGGTTTGTAGGCTGCAAATGAAGTTATGGAAAGCTTCTAACAATGCAAAGTTGTTATAGAAATGATATACTAGCTGTTTTAGACCTTTCCACACATATGTAATGACTGAAATTAACTAGTACAGCTAGTTGACATTAAGACAAACACTTGTCATGCATCCCAAAGTACACCTACAGCCATTAGGCATTTAAGCAAACAATTGGCATGAAAGCTAAATGGCTGATCAATGTTGAATGTGGAATATGCAAATTATATCTCCATTAAACATATGCAACCTCCAAATATTTCATGATATAATCATAATAGAAAATGATGCAATGAAGTAATGATTTTCTAATACAATGACCATAGATAGAGAACCTGGTATTTCAATGGCTGCCTTGATATATTGGTTTGATTCTCCTCATATGCAAATCCCTTGTCACATATATATAGCTGTTCAACCTCTCTAAATCCCCTTCTATAGAACTCCAACTACTGTAGCGCACTGTTCATGTGCACTGTTCACGGCACTGTAGCGCACTATTCACGGCACTGTTCATGCGCACTGTTCATGGCACTGTAGCGCACTGTTCACGGCACTGTTCATGCGCACTGTTCACGTGCACTGTTCATGCGCACTGTAGCAGCAAGAACAAACTTGCAATCTGCTCTTAAAACCTTGAATAATTTGTTGCCAAATAAGGATGATTCACAACCAACTATAAATGTTCTTCAACAATAAACTTCAAACCCTTGTAGAAAACTTCACCAATTTGCACAAATGAAAGAACTGAAGTATTCTTTCCCACAACTGCAATAATTCAGATGTTATTTCACACCTTCAAAATTGCTATCAATAGGAAGTTTTCGTTTCCTATGATCAAAGAAGAAAATTGCGAAAGCCCTAGGCTCCACAATAAAAATCAATCAAAATACTATTCATCAACTGGATGTCAAGAATGAACTCTTGCCTTTCCTTTTATTCTTTCCTTAAGAGAGCTCAAACACCTTCCTGGCCAATGTGGGATAAAAGATTTATTCCCACATTAAATTATTCACTTAACGCACTTTATTATATTAAAGTGACTTTATTATTATAAAGTTACTTTAGAACTTTATAATAATATTAAAATATTAAATAAATCACTTAAGTCACTTAAACTTTAATATCTCTTGATGTACTTATCTGATTGCTAAACCGTCTGAGCCAGGAGTCGACTCTCCCTGTTCTCCATGTGATTGGATGCCTGTCTAAAAATAGAAACCCTGAATAGTGACTTACTATAAATAGTAAGTATGTGGAACTGAGTCTAGAAATAGCTGCAAAGGCCCAATCAAGGTTGACACTGCCAATAAGCTCTACTCAGGTGTCTTTCTATTAATAGGAACCCTGACTCTCCCAAAATAGTAACTTACTATAAATAGTAAGTGTGCCAATCTGAGTCAAAAAACCTATGCAAAGGCCAAAACCTGAATCCAGCTGAAGAGTAATGTCTCTAATCACCAAGTAACTGCCTGTTGTGACGTTTTCACACATCGCCCCATTGCAAATGGGGACCCATGTTTTTTTGCTCGTTTTGTTCGTTTTCGCTTTGCTTTTTCTAGGGTTTTGTTAGTTTGTTAGTTGTCTGGATTTAGGGTCAAGCCTTAGGGTTTTAATCATCGTCTTTTCAGACCAAAATCCAGTCGTTTTTGAGGGCTTTTGAGTTTCCTTTTCTAGAATGCAAATTTTGAATGAAATGAATTCGCCAGAATGGTCTAATTTTCAATTGGAATGTTGATGCAGAGCTTAAATTTGTCTAAGTGTTGAAGATGAAATGTGAATTCTTGTCCAATTGAATATTTTTGACCAAATTTTGACTTTTTTGAATTTTGATCCTAGGCATTTCAAATGATTTGTTTTCGCCTTGTGAAGTGATAAAATGTGTAAAATCATGATATTTTGGCCTGTAGGAGCAAAATCGCTCCTGTCCCTCAGTGAAGGACAGGAGCTCAATCTCAAATATCTCATCATTCTTGCAGAGTCCAGACAAATTTTACGTTTGAAGTGATGGAGAACGGCGAGATCTTTCCATTGAATATAAATTGAAGATTTTCATGAGCACAGAAATGCCTCCAGGAGGAAAATCGCTCCTGTCCCTCAGTGAAGGACCGGAGCTACAATTCAAATTTCGTCTTGTCCTTGCAAGATTTTGAAAGTTTAATGATTTGAGGACGTCCGAAGGAAGATACTTTGCCAAATGAATATAATTTGATATGCAAAAACGAAGGAGAATGACCTATATTGACCATATCGCTCCTGTCCCTCTCCAAGGGACCAGGGCGAGGTACCTTGTAGCTCTCGTCCCTCTCCCAGGGACCAGAGCGATTTCCTTCATTTTGCAAAATCCAGACAAAGGTCAAGGCAAGTTTACGTTCAAAAACAAGGAAAAACATGAGATAAATGCGTTGAATATAAATTGAAGATTTTTGGGACGTCCATAACAGTGCTAATTGCCTAAATCGCTCCTGTCCCTCAGTGAAGGACCGGAGCTACAAATCCAATTTTGCTTTGTCCTTGCAAGATTTTAACGTCTTGACGATGTGAGAAGGTCCAAAGAGGTACATTTTATCAAATGAATATAACTTGAAGTGCTGTCGGGGAGATCAACAGGGTAGCAAGTCCGGCTTGAGTGAGGTCCTGATCCTGAAATTTGGCTAAGTCTGGAATGTCCTGATCTTGAAATTTGACTAAGTCTGGAAACTGAAAAACCTCCAAAAACTAGATTTTGCAATATAACTCCTGGAGGTCTGAAACCACTCTCAAACATCCTGAAAGTATATATGGAATATAACTTAAAGTATAAGAAAGAAGAAACATAGAAGGAAATGTCACTTATACTTAAATGTTATATTCCATTAAAATTGTCCTGATCGAGAGTGCGAAAAGTCAAATTTCGATCGTGTCCTTCTCCAAGGGTCCAGAGCGAAATGCGCTCGTGCCCCTCTCCAAGGGACCAAGGCGAATCGCTCGTGTCCCTCACCAAGGGACCAGAGCGAAAATGCTTAGTTGAGCCATTCCTGACCTTGTTTGGACGAATCGAGACATCAAAGGCATGGTGAAGGACGAAATGAGCATGATAGAACATCCAGACTTGATCAAAAAACAATGAAATGATGAAGTTTTGCCTAGAGGGTCAAATTCGCTCCTGTCCCTCACTGAAGGACCAGAGCGAAGTTCTTCATAAGGTACGATCTGGGCAAAGATCAAGCAAATTTTATGTTCGAAGGCAAGAAAGGAGGTCAATCGAACCCGTTGAAGACAAATTGAAGATTATCAAACGTCAACAAAGGACCAAAATGCTTAAGTTCGCTCCTGTCCCTCAGGGAGGGACCAGAGCGATTTTTGTTATAGATGATTTTCTCGCCAAATTTCAACCGATCTCAAGGCATGAATGAATGAAAGGAGGCATTGCGAATCCGTTGAATATAATTTTCGAAGGTGATGAAGTGAAATGAGGCCCACAAGAGCAAAATCGCTCCTGTCCCTCAGTCAGGGACCAGGGCGATGAGGTACGTATCTTCCCACTTTTTCATTTTTGGGCGCTAAACAAATATTTTTGAATTTATTTTAAATGCTAAAAATCGATAATCTTTGAAAATTCAATTAAAATGGCATTTAAAATTTGCGCAAAACATTAATTAATTATTTTTGCCTTGTAAAAAAAAAAAAAAAATCGAATTTATTAATTAATAAACAAGGAAATTTAATTAATTAATTATTGTTTGCAATAAAAATGGAGCGCTTGAGTTTATTTTATGAAGGTCGGCCTTTGTTATTTATTAAAAATCATTTATAATTGCTTTATTATTACCAAGTCGGCCTTAAGGTAAGTATGAGGTGAGCGCTATAAAGGGAGGGTGAAAATCTTCATTTTCACATCATCATTTTCATCTCTTACATGCGATTTGAGG
This sequence comes from Cryptomeria japonica, assembly GCF_030272615.1. Classification (NCBI taxonomy): domain Eukaryota; kingdom Viridiplantae; phylum Streptophyta; class Pinopsida; order Cupressales; family Cupressaceae; genus Cryptomeria; species Cryptomeria japonica. Next base: position 457,351,544 of record NC_081408.1, on the reverse strand, counting down.
AAGACAAAGGAGAAATGCGATTTGGAGTATGCAAAGGAAGGCGCCAAGATCATTCAAGGGGAGGAGCGAATTTCAAAGGGAGAAGTGCTAAGTTGTGTTCAAGGAGGTGCGAATTTATATCCAAAGGAAGGCGTTAGTACTATCCAAGGAAGTGCGAACTTGTCCAAGGCATTGGAGATCACGTCAATGACATATCAAAGATGGCGAAATTGCTAACTTGAAGAAAAGATCACGTCCAAGGCTTGAAGGGTGGCGAAGTTGATAAGAGGAACGTTCTTTTGAAGATCACATCAAGACTATCGAATTTCAAATTTTGCCTAGGCGAATTCCTTTATTTTGCATTTTAGAGTTAAGCTCTCAAGTAAGGTATGGCAAGATCTCTTGTTTTAATTTCAAATTTTGATCGTCATTGCCTTAATTTTGAATTTTGAAATTTTGTTTTGCCTTAGCTCAGTTGTTTTTAGGAAATGATTAATAAAGGACTTATCATTAAGTTTCCTAAAATTTGCTCTCTAATTTATGTTATGTATTGCAAAATCATGTTACTAATTTTGAAATGTTGTGTAGGCATCAAATGGAGATCTCTTCAAGGAAAATCAAGCCAGATCAAGGACGGTCTTCGCCAGGACGGTCTTCGCCAGGACGATCAAGCCAAGGCATGGGCGACCTCTTCCAATCCAGCGTTCCAAGGCGAGGTACATCATCTTCCTGCACATCAAGGACGCAAGGAGTTAGAACAAGGGCTCGTTGAAGAAGCAAAATAGATCCAGAGGAATTAATTAAAGCAAGTTTCTCAACAATATCAAGATGAATATCCACCAAGTTCCAAGTGTCAAATGAGGTGGTGTCCTAGTCATCATTTCTCCAATCAGTGAAGTCCATCTCAGCATGTCCAGATTCAATGTACTTAACTCATGGAAGGTGGCACAAACTCCGATGTACCTACCCCGGCTATCCATTGGTCGATTTTTCTAAAAGGGACATGTGTCCAAGCAATACAATTTTATCATTGGTCAAGCATTAAATGTTATGTAATGGTTGTAACAAACCCTAATTAGGGTTTTCATTGTAAAATCTTGGCCATTGATCTTGAATTGATCTAAGCCATCAAATTGTATTGTGGGCACTATATAAGCCCAGGCATTTCATTTTGTAAAGGGGGAATTTTAGATGATTAGAGAGAGTTGTAAATAGTTGGAAGAGTTAGAATATAGTTGATAGAATAGCAATTAGAGTAGAATAGGAGGACAAGGCAAGAAATTGTTGCCATTGATTGTAAACAAACTCCATTTTCATTGAAGTAATGGTGAAATATGTCGTTTTCTTGCAATTTGCATGGTTTCTTGTTGAGTCTTCAATCTTAGATGGTAGATAATTAGATGAATGGAGGAAATGTGCTTGATTGATGGTGGAATTCGTACATCCATACTACTAGCAGTTTGTTGATTGCAGACTTGCCTTGCGTAGTCAACTGGAATCATTCAGCCTAAGCTCAATTTCAATTTGTCGCCTCTTCATTGATATGCATCAACTTGGATGGTATCTATGCCTGCGGTGATGATTTGAACATCATAAAGCCCCCTTAGAAGATCACACTAGTCTTGTGTAGATGTTCCATTGATGTCAAAACAAGATCTAGTTAGAGTTTCATCAAAAGGTCAAGTCATTGCTCCTACATTCTTAGTATTAGGATTAGATCCTCTCTTCGCCCTTATCCTTTTTCCATTTTTTAATCTAAGTTAGTCAGAGCCTGTGTCCAGCAAAGCAGATCGGAAGTTCAATGTAAGTCCCCTTGTGATTCCAGCAAATCACATCATACCACTGGAGCTTGTCCACACGTGGAGACCCCACTAAATGAACCTTGGAGTCTACCTAACTGATCCTTTACGCGAATCTTCAGCAGTTAGAGACTATTTTCTCAAGAGAGGATAAGATGCCTTTAGGTATTTTATTCTGTGTATGATGGTGTACAAAATACACGTCAACACTGCCACACAAGGCCCTCTATCAATAATTGTTAGCCTACGAGGGTCAAATGATAGGCTAATTCTTACAAACTCTGATGCTCGCAAAATGGGGACATTACATGGGTCTTTCTTCAAAGTTACAAGTTTCTAATTATCTTTTTGTAAAAAATAACTTTTTGTCACATATTTGTAATAGGTTAAAGAATAAGCTTTGTTCGTGCAGAAGTTGAGAGATATCTAACTAAAATGAAGCTTATTTTATTTCTCTCAAAATGTAAAGGTGGTCACCTAGGTGATTAGAAAGTAGTTATAGGTGGTTATCAAAGAAGCTTATAAATACAAGCTATTCCACATTGTCAAGGGAGACTTTTCAAAGGGGGAAATCTCGAGAGAATTTTTTGGAGATACTTTTTGATAACTTTTGTATGCACACTTTATATAGAAAGGGTTTTTGAGATTGTATATTCTAGTAGTACCAAATGTATTTGGCTCGTATATTCTAGATGCATTATTATTATTGGTTTTTTGTATGTCAAATTGGTAGTCCATTTTTGTCTTGGAGAAAATCATCCCTTAGGCTTATCTATTAAAATGCTTATTAACCATGCAATTGACGTAATGAACAAACTCATACCCTAGTATCTTGGTTTGAATGTAGTAAGGTAACCTTTTTCTACATATGTTGAAATTAATTTTCCTTCTTTCATCATCATTGCATGTCAACACATATTTTGTGCTAAAATCCCCCTTTGATAATTGTTAATAGTCATGAAATCCTATTTGGTATTCGTATGTCTATCGTTGGGGTTTTTGTCCTTCATTTTCCTTTAGTTTTATCGTTTCTCCTTTATGTACTTTCAAATTAAAAAGTACACGAAAACTTTTTAAACCCTCATCATACAAAGGAGCTACCCCTCCCAAATGCAAAGGAAGATCATTATTCTAAAGTGGTCTCTCCAACTGTTGGAACATTTGTCACTGCCCGTTGGACGAGTCACTTTGAAATCTGCAATGACCAGACAGGACCTATTCCATATGACTTAGATACCTTTGGTCATAGGTTTATTTAGGGGTATATGTATGTTGTAGAATCATTGTGGTCTATCTTTTGCACAATGGAGGCCAATATGTGTTATAATGAAAGATGCCAATTGCTGATTGGCACAATCTGACAGATTTGTTTAAATAAAATTCTTTGACCAGCGTGTAGATGTTTTAAGGGTTTTGAAGAGTTTTGAGGTTTGCTTGCATGTTATTGACTTTTGAATGTTGCACAATGAAAGAAATATGCAAAATACAACTAATCTAATACTGAAAATTGAATTCAGGCTTCTGATTTATTTATTGCAGCAAACAAAAAAGACAAATAATAACTAATTTATTCCACACAAGGCTCAAATAGCATACCAGGTGTTTAGAGCTTGTCTGGTTGAGCTTCTTTATTTGACTAGAATGAAAGACATGATGATATAGGTGCTTCCAAGATGAACTAACAGCACCAATGAGTTTTATTTGACCTAAAAAAGAATTACCAAAAACAATTTATGCATATATGTTGCATAGCCCACAAAGTCGCTAGGCAAGGGTTCCAAATTCTAGCACTTTCCCCAATAAACTGCTCAATTAACCCTCTTAGGCATTAATTCCACCTGAAAATCTTTGTGATCTGCAATTATTTATTGCTAACAATGAAATTTGTGACAAATCCAACTGTTGTAACCCTGTAATTAATTTTCTTTGGTGCAAAGGATCTCTCCCAGGGGTACGGCCTGCTGTACCTACTGTATGGCTGCAATAAGAATGTTGTGGCTGCAGATTATGACCTCCAAATGACCAAGAAATGGTCTCCACCAACTGTTCTTGCTGTAAAAGATGAATATTCCTCAATATGGTCCTCAAATGACTTGAAATTAATCTTCTATAAGCACCACAATGCTGGAAAATGACCAAATCTGACTGGGGCTACGTCCAATCAGTGAAGAAAGGGGAGATTTCGTTCCCAATTCCCTGTGAATACCTGCAGATCTGAATTTGCAGACTTCCACGAGAGTTGATAAGAAAAAAAGCAATCAAGAATGTCAAAATGAATGCCAAATGCTTCTTTTAAACATTCCTCAAACCCAAATTCGAATTTGGGGTTAGGGTTGTACTTTTGGCATCATAAAACATGTTAAAATGTTTTTTTTCTATTAAAAAATAACTTCCCTAAGAGGTTTAACCCATTGAGGATCTAATTCCTCATTAAAAGTGGCCATATTATTAAGTTGTAACCTTTAAAATATAACTTCTAGGAAAATGTGCCAAGGGGCCACTTTATTATAATATAAAGTGATTACATTATTTCACTTTATTATTATTTATTTAATCCAACTTAGGAAATATTAAATATTTCCCAAATAATTCAAAAGCTGCTCATCTGGACTCCGAATCGAATTTTGAATGAAGCCACCTGTCCATGGATGAACTCTACGTGTTACGGGCTAACTGGCAGTGATCCCCCTAAAAAGTAGGAATCCTCCTAGAAAGTAGGAAACTGTCTCCAAACATCTGGGAATGCTCAAAAGTGAACCAGCTCTGCTCCGTGGCCCTCTACGTGATCAACGAGTCAACTGGTAGTCCTCCCTAAAAAATAGGACCCCTCCCTAAAATTTAAGAGATGGTCTCAAATGATCTAGAATGGTTCCTAGACACCTCAGAACCAACTCTCAGTCATTGCCTAAAAATAGGGATCCCTCCTAAAAACTAGGAACTGTCGTTTGAATGTCTGAATTGGCTCACAAAGCCCCCTGCAAGGCTCCACGACTCCTGAATGGGTTCCCTCTTCACTCCACTGGCCTACGGGAACCAGATGATAGGCCAATCCCTACTCAACTGCCAGTCACCTAGGAAGGGAACATTACATATAACCACTAAAGAGTATGCATAATTAGATAGATGGTGTGCCTCATCTAGATCATAATGATCTATTGTGCTAAAGTGACAATCATGTATCATCCACATCTTTTGTTCTCTATTGTTTTATTTTCTCTCTCTATCAATATCTTTACCACATTGCTTTCTAGAGTTGATCGATTTTTAAAAATATATGAACCTAATCTTTTAGTGAATAGATTGAAGTGGTTCCAAAAATTGATTTCTTGATACAATACTCTTGTTGGCAATATTGTCATTGATGTCAAAGGAATTCGTTGTTGTCATCATATTGTTGTCATTGATGTCATAGAAAGAAGAATATGTTGTTGATGAGAAAAAGAAGTCATTAGGGTTTTAATGGTCAAAGGCCACCACTAATTGAGGTCCAAAGGCCAAGCCAATCAAGAGAAAATTGCACCATGTCATGGACAAATTAATGATGATCAATAGGCAAGTTTATGATCAAAGATGGATGACTTCATCATATGCAAGATAGTTTTTGCATGCTAGTTGCAGAAATTAAAGAGATGAAAATAAGCAGTTATTATGTTTGTAAAAAGGCAGTGATTAAGGATGACTGACCTCATGATATACATGGCAGCACTGTTTTGTTTATGAACAACAACATTTATATGTTGGATGACCAGCAATTTACAGCGTCAACATTGGGATTCAATTAAAAAATTATTACCTTGCTACTATGGGCCGACCTCCCCCTAATGTGGTGTCCATTTTCTTGTAGTTTTTAGAAGTAAAATAAAAAAATTCACAAGAGGGCCAACCCCCTTGACATGAGCCCCCATCTTGGGCAAGCATAAAATAAATAAAAATAAATTATTGCTGCCCTGACCAACCTCCTTGGAGGAGTCACCTCATTTGGTGAAAGGAATCAAGCTGTACAAAACCATACGTGAGGAGCATCAAACCGTGCAAAGAGTGCATCCAGATTTGGTTGTACGTAAGGACAAGCCTAGGTTGTACAGGTCAGCCATTGAACCGTACAGGCACATAGGTGTGCATGCCATATGTGGCAAAGAGCAGACCATACGTGTTATGTTTCAGACTGTACATAATTTCTATCAGATCATACGTGATGCGTATGAGGTTGTACTTGAGGTGAGGGGAGTCGTACATGGTCAAAAGCATGTGGTAGGAGTGAAATCTCTATTTTATGGGTTCATTAGCATTGTTTTTGGTGTCTTCAAAAATAACAAAAATCATGTGCGCCATGGAGTTCTATGTGGTTTTGAAGGTCTTAATTTGGCTTTGGTCTTAATGCACTGCCTTGGGACCCTGCGAGGGGCACTACCCCTCAACCTTGCAAGGGGCACTGCCCCTTGACCCCACTGGGGGAACTGTCCCCAGACCCCCATTTGATTTGGCAAGTACACCACAAGTTGGGGTCGTCCAATCCAAGTCATTGTCTGTCATTAGTCTTCTAGAATATTACTTGATGTTTACTTTTTGTATGGAAGATGACTCTTTTTCTTTTCGAGGGGATGATGTAGTCGGCATAAAATGCCTATTGTTATATTTGATAATATGTGTTATCTGCCAATGTATTAATTGTTGAAATTAAGTGGGTTGTCATTCTCGAGTAGTTAATGTTTCGGTGGTTGACGGTTGTGTTCCTCTCAGCAACCGTTGGGTCCTTTAAATATGTTGTGTACCGCCAATCAAGGGAGTATGGTTTAGTCGGCTGAATTGTAATCCTTGGCCGACCATCTCTAGTCTTCTTCTCTGTAATAATTGCATTTGCAAATAAAGATATATTAAACTGGTGTGTTTGGTATGCATTGTCATGTATAAAATTATGCCGTATATTTAATTTATCAGATATAGCGAAAACATCATCCATGACTAAATCAACAAACTCATTTTACAAATCTTGAATTTCTATAGGCAAATCAGTCAACTTTGTGTTGGTAATGAATCCTTTTGGCTTACCAATTAATGCCAAACTTACCTCCTCGTCTTTGATTTGCTTTAGGAATTCTTTACCACTAACCATCAACATTTTAGGACTGAATTCCTTAACTGCATTCTCATCTTTTAAAGGTATGATGTGTGCTTCTTTCTATCCTATTCAAGAGTGTAAGTATTACTTCTTCCATCGTGAATTGCTTTCCTATCAAATTGTCAAGGCCTACCTAAAAGAACATGATACACATCCATTAGCATAACATCACATGTTACCTGATTTTGGTAACGTCCTATCTAAGATTCCACTTTGGCACTGTTCATTTACTAGTACTTGATGCCCTTTTTTACAGCCAAGACACCTTATACGGAGTTGGATGTGTTGTCTTCTTTAGGCTACATTGACCTTTAGTGTTGCATGTAGTTTTGAACAATGCTTTTATTTGAGTAGGCTCTTGAATTTCTTTGTTAGGCTTTAGCAAGACTCTTTTCATGAGTAATGACTCTACAACCTCAGCTACATCTTCATGAATAGGTGATTTTGCACTCTCCTTCAGCCTGAGCAATATGTGCACTCCTTTGGCTTGTAGGATTCTTTGGGCACTCACAAGATCCATGACCATATTTATTATATTTAAAACACTTGCCAAACAAACTTCTACCTCGAGCAAGATCTTCTTCCTCTAAAAGGATCATTACCTCTTGAGGGTTGTTCTTGATGATATGAGCTACCGGCCTCTTCTTTCTAAACTTACCACTGACCTCTACCACTTTGTTGTCCTCTTCCTCTAAACTTCTACCTTTCCCCTTGAATTTTGTGTTTGTTTTCTAGATAGTTTTTCCCTCTGCCTTAAGATCATACTAATATGCTTCTTCAATTGTTCTAGGAGACAAAAGTCTGATTTCATCTTGAATGTTGAATCTCAATCCATTGAGATATCGAGCCACCTTCTATGACCAGCTCTAATGGTCAACCTATAAAGTTCTTTTGTATAATCTTTAACTAACGTTTCCTTTTGTCTACAATTTTGTACTTTCTTGAAAGGACTAAGTTGGTGATCTTTGGGCATGAATTTAACTTTTAGATTAGCCACCATCCTATCCCAGCTCTTGATCTTGAGCTTGCCTTTTTGTCTTCTTTCATCATGTACTCCATCCCACTAGAAGGATGCATGACCCTTCAAACTAGTTACTACAAACTTCACCTTCTTGTTATCATCCACATTTTTGTACTCAAAGTACTTAATCATGGCACTAATCCAGTCAATCAGCTCCTCAACATTCAGGCTGCCTTCATACATAGGTACCTCCAACTTTGGTTTGTATCTCACTCCCAAAATCGCTCTAACAACTCTTACTTCAACTCCTTCTACCTCAAGCTCTGCCTTTTCTTCTTGAGGTTCTTCCTCTCTGTCACTGGCATCTCCTATGTTGACTTCTATTCTTTGTGCAAGTTCCATAGCCTGCAACCATGCTTGAATGTGTCTCATCTCCTCTAGAATTTCTATATTCGCAGCTGGTCTTCCTCGACCTCATCCTCTTCCATGGACTCTAAATGCCATTTCTTGGCAGAGAAAATTCTCTCTCACCCCTACGGGAACTGTTTAGTTTCAAGATACCAATAATGATATAGGGCTGTAAAATAATATTCTTCTCATACACAGATTTCGATTCTTATCTTAATAGTGAATTATAAATTCCAATTTTCAAGCAATAACTCACCTCCTCTCTTTTTTTTTATAACCATGGGATTGCCTTATCCAATCAAAATTATGATCATTCTAATTTCCTTCCAAACATTGCTCAAATATAATATAACATCTATGGTTGCCTACAGTGGTACCTAAGAATACTGGTGCAGAAAGTGAAAGAATGACTGCAGTACAATTTGACTGTTTCTGCAATTCCATATGATATGCAAGACGAGGAAGGGGCTGCAGCTGCAAAAGTTATTACACAAATTCTTGGAGAGTATAGGCCAAACGCCATTATCATTTCTCAAACATGGCTTTGCTTCATATAAATCACCACCACTTAACTCTATGGCCTTGGGGAGTGCATCTCGGTCATTAACTAAATATATGCAAAACTGTTTCTCTCTCATTTAAGAGGTTATTTGCAGACTCCACATAGGTGGACTCATGGCCTTCCGCAAATAATCCAAATTACTCCACTCATCATTGATATTTTCCTATTTTTCTTTCTTTCTTTTCAATCCTAAGTAGGTATTACCATTTTCTAGAAGAAACTGGCATAAAATCTTGCTCCAAGTCTTATCACGATTTGATTCTATTAGGTGCCAATATAGCTCCAGAAGATGGAAAACATTTGTGAGAATAATGAGAATAATAATAATCAGTGCAGGCAGATAAAGTACTAAACTCTTCCCAAGATCATAGAAATAAAAAATAATTGTCTGACCTGTGATCTTTATCTCTTCACAACCACTCTATTAAAATCAGGTCACAAGAAAAATAACTGACAAACCGCCTTCAGAGATGATTGTGCCTTGCATGTGAAATGAAATTGTCTTGCAAAAACATTGCCTTCAATCAATCATTAATGGCATTGTAGAAATCAGATTGGACAAAGAAAAGAAGAATGCAGTTTAGAACAGGGAGCCACAACATGTTTTTCTAGCGGCCAGTTCTACAAACCACCAGGCGGCAACGAAAAAAGAAAACAAAACTCCCCACAATATTCTCTTAACTCAGCCACACTCAACATCTATTCCATAACATAATTTACAACCAAATTGTTTCTCCAGGCTCTTGAATAGGCTCTGATACCAAACTGATACAAAATATGTGTTGGCTAAGAATTTATGATGGGCTAAGACTTTACGCAGGAGCAAAATTAGACAAAAATATCGACAAAATTCTGTAAAGAATATGGCTGTCATATATCTTAATAATGAGAGTTTGTATATATTATTCATTTGCACAATAACTCTTCTTGTTTTTGTGCTGAGAACAAAGTTGGTTTTATACATCATAGAAAACCAAAATAGATTCGCAATAATCTTCCTTTATTTGGGGAAATCACAACTACCCCTAAACTTTCTCTAACCTCCTACGCTTAAGTTAAAACAAAAAGATTTGGAAGATTATCGAGAGCTTATGATAAACAACTCCTAATTATGAGTCTAGAAATATCTAGAACAAACATTAATAATAGAACTACAAATATATAAATGATGCACCTGCATCATATATTAAAACAAAATATACAAAGACTGAGGCCCATCCTCCACAAAAATTAAAAATAAATTACAATTGTTACCTTGGTCAGATCAAAACACAAGACTAGTGATTATAATCATTCAACCAAAACTTGTGTCCAGACTCCCTACCGAATTATAAACTTCCCTTCTAATGGCCTAATTCAATCCAGTAATTTTTTTTATTTGTAACCAAGTTGGGGCTTGAAACTCCATGTAAAACCAAAATAAAACCTACATAACAATGAATATATCATAATATTGACAAGAAATGATTATTATTATGGGTGCAACAAGAGTCTATTAATGTTACTTTCTCAACAGAAATCAAAGATTAAAAGTGAAATAACAGTACTATTTAATCTTGATTAATATTTGCCCGTCAACAGAATCAAAAGATATGACACAAGGCTGCAAGCTTGGGTGGCTCAGTAGCATATCCCATCATCAGATCAACTTGAATTCTATGCCTTAAGTATTCTTAGGAAGCCTTCTGAGAACCTTTTTTCCATCATTTTCCTATTGTAGGCATGTTCAGCCTAAATTTCAGCCCCCTAAGAAAAACATCTGCCACTAGCATTTCAATGTTGCATTCTTATTCAGATTGCACACAAGGTACTTTAATCCAACTAATCTAGGTTGAGCCTATTGTGGGATTGTACAACACACATTTAAGATTTGTCTATGCTGGTAATCCAGTAAAATTATATGAACATTACATTATAGTTTGGGCAATTTTGGGGACTTCAAAGTGAAATTAATATGGAACACACATAGGGTGAAGACATTCTTGGGCAGCTGCAACTCCTTTATTTGATTTGATTATTGTTGCTTTCCTAAGTGTTTTAATATCTCTAATATACTGGGCTTTCACACTAATTATTTGTAGTTTCACTTAACCTTCCACATTTTCATACCTTATGATATAAAAAATAGATTGCAGTAGTTCTCTTGGAAAACATGATATCAGACATACCTCCACTTCAAAAAAAAAATACAAACAATATATCACTTCAAAGTTTCAAACTATTTAAATTTTAACAGCATAAAATATCATCTACTTGAAAGGCAAATGTCTTTGAAAAAATTATCAAGGGAGAATTAATTTCTCTTTAATTACGAAGCTCATGTAATTTCACTTATCATTAGTTTTATTGAATGCTACTCTTCATTATCTATTTAGAAATCCAAAGAGTCTAGTTATTTTTATCCTTAGTTGCATTCACTGTATAACCATATTCTACATGAACATTACCATTGCAGACTCTGCCGGAATGGTTCCATCTCCATCGACACAAGAGTATTGAGGCTGAAAATAAGAAAGAAATAATTCCCAGTCAACTTCCCAAAGTAGATCAAGTGAAACAATTGATACAAATTCACAGCAGAAGACAAATTTTACAATGTTGTGATAAAGAATTAGTTTCAATGCATTCCCATAGTTATAACACTTTTAGGCATTACTACAAATCAAGACAGTACACACTTTGGGCTGGACCAGGAAAACCATGGGTTTATAGGAAAAATCCAGTAAAAATACAGATGATTAATTACTTCTTCTGGCAACTGTACATAAATCCACAGTGTTACACCCTCCTCATGATACAATTGCTACTTTCCTTTCTTGCATAATAATTTTGGTGGTAAATGAATGCTTAGACATGTGAATTCATCAGTTAGATGTTTAAATGGAATTTGCATTGGAATGAATGAATATTTGCCTTTAATGATTAAAAGTGTAATCAATGCTTTGATATTTTATGTTTGGTTTGGTACTAAGATATGGCCTGACTACAGTCTGTTTATAAGATGGATGCAGAGTATGCCACTCCACCCTTAGGAAGGAGAGGGAGAGCATCGTTGGAGAGAGGGTCACAAACATGAGAACAGGAAGTTTTTCACCTAAGCCTATTCCGCTTAGGTTAAGACTACTATCGGATCGGGTAAGGTTGTTCCTATTTGTCTCCTTGTTGAATCTTAGAGACAAAGGCCAGGTTCACTTTTTCACCTATGTTAGGTGTACATTGGTTTTTACCTCGTCAAGGTTCTTGTCACCTTTCTACCATAATGATAATTTATGATTCTTAGACAATTTAAAGAATAAATATAAACAAGTTACCCTTTATTGCTAACTTGTATATATACATGTAAGTTATGAATATGATTATGCACACAATACATATAAATATGTATACGTATGCATATGTTTGTATGAAATACATACATAAGCATAAAAATACATATATATATGCATGTAAAACTTGTATATGTATGTATATACCAATTAGTGATTTGGATAATGCTCAAAGTATTGTAAGGTTTCAAACTTTTCATTGAGCGAAGAGGCTATGTAGCCCAAGCTGCTATCGGCTATCATGTTAAAAGATTTATTTATATTATTCTTTAAGCCACCAAGGCTTCAAGCTTGACCAAGCTTAAATCAAATATTTATTATTGCCAACTTCACCTCAGCTTATCTTACATCAAAGATTGGATTCCACCCTCATTTTTATTAACGGGGCCATTGTCATATGATTTATCATTTTGAATACGCAAAGGAAGGCTTGGCCATCGGTCTAATAGTCTCATATGACTTTTTACTCTTATATTTGAATGGGCACGGTATAATTTGGGGAAGGATACATTGCATTGAGCCATAACTGATTCTTGAAAAATGCTTAATAACTTTGCATAGAATTTGATATCCGAAAGGGGAAAAGAGTCATGGGTGGCTGAAAAGTTACTCATCATTATTTCTTTCTTCTATCATCAAACTCTGAAAAGAAAGAAGGTGAAAGTTCTGATTTTGCTCGATTGGAGCTGAAGCAATTGGTTTATTTCCTGAAATATATATGTATACAGCTACTTGAAGTCATACTAATAGATATTGTCGGAAGCACAAAGCTCGTGGGTTAAAGGTTTGATAGAAGCTTACTCAAGCAAGACAACCTTGTTTCAATAGGCATGAATTATTTCTTTCTTATTCTGAAACCATTCCAAATTCATTGAAGTTTTATAATAATGCATAAGGCATAGAACTTGCCTTACAAAGAAAAGGTTTAGTTTCTTGAATGCTTAGTCGAAGAGCGAACGCTCAAGAATGTCATACATTTGACATTAGTTATCATTGCAATAAAGAAGTTAAGATGCATTTTCTAATAAAAGATTTGAGCTTCGACCATGCTTGGGAAGTCATTCTTTGTGAATTATAGATTCTGTTTCTTATTTCCAACTTCACCATAGCTCTTCAGTTTCATTATGAGTGTAATTTTGAGCAAGAACTTGTGAATACAACTGCATGAGTGGCTTAGCAGAAGCAGCTAGCTTGCGAATTCATTAAGAGTCTTTTAACAGTAAATAGAGCCATTGGCTGTCTTCTTTATAAAGATATGTTGTAAGTAATGAAAAGAACTCGTTCCAAAAACAGATTTATCTAGTTGGAGAAACATGATTTCTGTCTTATACTTTCTTGGTCACAGAGGAGTTTTGTTGGTTTTTAAGGCCCAACCTTATGATTCTTGAGACTTGGAACCATAGGATGGCTTAGAACCATAGGGTTGACAGTAAGAAAAGGACAGAACTCTATGTGACCATCTTAAAGAAAAGGCATGCTATTAATAAAATATAGATCTATCATGTAGCCCAAACTATAGGAGCATGTTAAAGTTGGCTAAGGAATTTTGTATAAATCATACATTAGGAAACTAACAATGCTAGGCGGAAATAAATTCTACTAGCTAAGGCTTGTTTGGCAAGTTGAGGATAATAATTAGTCCAATAAACCCTTCAAGTCAAGCATGAAGTATAATAGACTCAGGAGTGAGAAAGTAATAATCTTACAATAACCTACATGAAAGTCAGTATAGCAATTCAACCTGTTTGAGCAAATGCCATGAGTCTCTAAGATAAACACAACGGTGGAACGTTAATTTTATGACTAGGGTTCCAGTCAACTTGGTTGGTCAAGCTTATTTGTCTTAACAAAGTATCCTAGTAGAGTAAGGGTGGCTGAGCAGATGGTTGTGCTCCATATGTGAATGGTATACTTTAAAGAAAAACCTTTGGCCAAGGTAACAAAAAGTTCTGCTTGTGCTTACCCAGCTCACCATGTCCAATTACCCGATCTAGTCAATGGGCCATACATAGTTAGCAAGAGTCTATAGTTGTGTGACTTGTAACAACCAATTTACTTAAACAGAAAAACAGCAAACTAAAACAACATTTTAGTTATGATTTGCAACTAACATTCAATTACAGCTGAAGGAAACAGTTAATATACTTAACTAACCAACTAACTAACTAATTTCATCAAAAAAGAAACTAACTGTCAAAAGAAATATTTTTTCATTTCGACTGAAAAGGAAGAGAAGGGTTTAGAGATTACATAGTTGCTGACATCAACGACAATCATCAACTAAACTATACACAAACAATCATCCTTCTTGACATCTTTCCCTGTCACTATTTCCTCTTATTTGTGGCATCATGTCCTTACATTTGTCCTTTTCAAAATTTGGGGGTGGAGGATGTGATCAATATGTAGCTCCCCCTAAGGTCGTGCATCTCCTTAAGCTTGAGGGGATATCACTTGTGCATGGAATACATAGTGCCTGCTCATGAACACATTCTTGCCATTCTCATTTCCTTGGGTGCACTTTCTCCTCCAGATTTGCTTGATCTCCCTCTGTCTCTCATTTGCCACATTTGGAGCAGCATTGATCATCTTCCTTTGCTTGACTACCCTTGATCTACAATATTTAGTTGTATGGCCAAAATTGTTGTAGTTGTAGCAAACTATGTCCTTACTAAACAGAGAAGTAGAGTGATTTCTATTTGACTGATTTGTTCTCCTTCTCCAATCCCTATTTTTGTGGCCAGCTGATGGAACAAAAGAATTTCTTGACCTTCTAGGAGCACTTTTGATTTCGTTCCATGCACGTCTTTGTCTTACTTCACTTCTATCCACTCTCTCATGCTGCCTATAGTAGTTATTTCTTGCATTTTTGTTGAAGGAGGAAGTGTAGGGGCTGCCATAATTCTGGGATGATTTTCTCCTACATTCATGACTTTTATGACCAAGTCCAAAACATTGATAACATATGACATTCACATTTCTTGGAGCAGCAAAAGAATTCTTGCTTACACAACTAGGAGAAGGCATATGCATGAACCTACATTCTGAAATCCTATGTCCATATGCATTACATCTATGACACTTTATATTTTTGCTTCCAGAGAATTTAATTTGACCTCTCCTAGATCCTTTTCTACATTCACTTGCTCTATGTCCATATCCCTAGCATGAAAAACAATAATCAGAGAAAAGGGAATTGTGACTTACAAATTTATTTTCCCACAAGTGTGGAGATCTTGCAGGCATGTTTGCTCCATTTCCTCTTCTTATGTGGTTGACCTTGGGCTGTACATTTGCAGCAATCCATTCTTCTGATATCTTCTTGTTCTCAATCTTGGGGCCAGCATATCTTGTTCTTCTTCCAGAAAGAGGTCTCCTAACCTTTCTTCTTGAGTCCTTATCTTTAATGAAGCCATCTTCATTCAGCTTGGCCTTACCCTTTGGATCAACATGCTTTTTCTTTGTAGCAGCAGCGTTCTTCTTATTTGAAGCAGCAACTATGAAAGTTTTTCCATTACCATCCTGACTTGAGGATACAAAGTTTATCTCTCTTTTAAATGTCTCAGCACTTGTAGAACATTGGCCAACCTCACAACCCAAGCCAGTTGAATCTTTCTTCTTCTTCTGCTTATTCAGCATATTGTTTAATGCATCCGTGCTGCCCTCATACTTCATTCTCATCTTGAGATCTTCTTTGCACTTCTCAAGCTCCTTTTTGAGATTTGCCATTTCATCTCCTAGCTTCTGATACTCCTTTTCTTTGGTCTCCAATTCAAATTTCATTTCATCACCTTTCTTCTTAGCTTCTTCCAACTGTGTTTTTAATGTAGTGATATTCTGATTAGCTTCTTCAAGACTCTTGCTTAGCTGATCTTGCTCCTGTGGGGCTGACTTCTTGTATTTTTTGTATTCTTCCCATTCTTTGAGGGTACATATCAGTTCTCCTCCAAAACCAACTTCAGTATCGACTTCATCTTCATCATCATTGCCAAATAAACCCTGATACCTGGATTGAGATCCACTATCACAGCTTAATGTCTTCTTCTTATCTTGGATCTCTTGTGCCATGAATAGCTGAGTTTCTTTTTCCTTTTCACGGTAGCAACTAACAAATCTGCATTTATCATCTTCACATTTGTCTACTCCTTTATTCTTCATCCGTTCACAATCTGATTCAGCAGTGTTAGGCTCTTCTCCATAGATTTTCTTCAGTCCGTCCCATACGTTCTTTGCAAACTTACATTTCTTGACCTTTGAAGACACTATATCAGATAGCCCGCTGAGAATAATCTTCATTGCTTCAGCATTGCATTCATATTCTCTTTTAGCATCAAGATCAGTAGGAGTAGTAGCAAAGACTATATAACCATTTTGACATGACATCCAAACATCATAACCTAAGGCAGACAAATAGGTTTCCATTCTTAAGCTCCAAATGACATAGTTTGTGCCATCAAACATAGGTGCAGGGATTGACTCAAATTTAACCATTGTGTTCACAAACCAGAAACTACCCAAGTTAGAGAAAGCTTATCTAATAGGGAACCTAGGGCTCTGATACCAATTTACAACCAGACACCGCTGTTGTTATGCCAAAAGCTTGAGCTATCAATGAACGGGAGAGCGACCAAAGACAAGGATCCATGGGAGGCGGGAGCAAGCACATGTCACGAATCCCGGAAGAGATGCTAACCAAGTCAACAATTGGTATCAGAACCCTAGGTTCCCTAATAGATAAGCTTTTTCTAGCTTGGGTAGATTCTGGTTTGTGAGGACAATAGTTAAATTTGAGTAATTCCCTGCACCTATGTTTGATGGCAAAAACTATGTCATATGGGGCTTAAGAATGGAAACCTATTTGTGTGCCTTAGGTTATGATGTTTGGATCTCTGTTCAAAATCATTATACAATCCCTGCTACTCCTACTGATCTTGATGCTAAAAGAGAATATGAATGCAATGTTGAAACTAAGAAGGTTATTCTCAGCGGGCTATCTGATATAGTGTCTTCAAAGGTCAAGAAACGTAAGTTTGCAAAGAACGTATGGGACAAACTAAAGAAAATCTATGGAGAAGAGCCTAGCACTGTTGAATCAGATTGTGAATGGGAGAAGAATAAAGGAGCAAACAATGTGGAGATGATAAATCCAGATCTGTTAGTTGCTACCGTGAAAAGGAAAAAGAAACTCAGCTATTCATGGCACAAGAGATCCAAGATAAGAATAAGACGTCAAGCTGTGACAGTGGATCTCAATTCAGATATCAAGTTTATTTGGCAGTGATGATGAAGATGAAGTTGATACTGAAGTTGGTTTTGGAGGAGAACTGATATTTACCTTGGAAGAATGGGAAGAATACAAAAAAGACAAGAAGTAAACCTCAAAGGAGCAAGATCAGCTAAGCAAGAGTCTTGAAGAAGCTAATCAAAATATCACCACATTCAAAACACAGTTGGAAGAAGCTAAGAAGAAAGGTGAGGAAATGAAATTTGAATTGGAGACTAAAGAAAAGGAATGTCAGAAGCTAGGAGATGAAATGGCAAATCTCAAAAAGGAGCTTGAGAAGTGCAAAGAAGATCCCAATCTGAGAATGAAGTATGAGGGCAGCACGGATGCATTAAACAATATGATGAATAAGCAGAAGAAGAACAAAGATTCAACTAGCTTGGGTTGTGAGGTTGGCCAATGTTTTACAAGTGTCGAGACCTCTAAAAGAGATAAACTTTGTATCCTCAAGTAAAGATGGTAATGGAAAAACTTTCACAGTTGCTGCTTCAAACGAGAATGTTGTTGCTACAAAGAAAAAGCATGTTGATCCAAAGGATAAGGCCAAGCTGAATGAAGATGGCTTCATTAAAAATAAGGACTCAAGAAGAAAGGTTAAGAGACCTCCTGCTGGAAGAAGACCAAGATATGTTGCTCCCAAGACCGAGAACAAGAAGATATCAGAAGAAGAGGAAATGGAGCAAACATGCCTGCAAGATCTCCACACTTGTGGCAAAATAAATTTGTAAGTCACAATTCCCTTTTCTCTGGTTATTGTTTTTCATGCAAGGGATATGGACATAGAGCAAGTGAATGTAGAAAAGGATCCAGGAGAGGTCAAATTAAATTCTCTGGAAGCAAAAATATAAAGTGTCATAGATGTAATGCATATGGACATGGGATTTCAGAATGTAGGTTCATGCATATGCCTTCTCCTAATTGTGTAAGCAAGAATTCTTTTGCTGCTCCAAGAAATGTGAATGTCATATGTTATCAATGTAATGGACTTGGTCATAAAAATCATGAATGTAGGAGAAAATCATCCCAAAATTATGGCAGCCCCTACACTTCCTCCTTCAACAAAAATGCAAGAAATAACCACTATTGGCAGCATGAGAGAGTCGGTAGAAGTGATGTAAGACAAAAACATGCATGGAACGAAATCAGAAGTGCTCCTAGAAAGTCAAGAAATTCTTTTGTTCCATCAACTGGCCACAAAAATAGGGATTGGAGAAGGAGAACAAATAAGTCAAATAGAAATCACTCTACTCCTATGTTTAGTAAGGACATAGTTTGCTACAACTGCAACAATTTTGGCCATACAACTAAATACTGTAAATCAAGGATAGTCAAGCAAAGGAAGATGATCAATGCTGCTCCAAATGTTGCAAATGAGAGACAAAAGGATATCAAGAAAATCCGGAGGAGAAAGTGCACCCAAAGAAATGCGAGTGGCAAGAATGTGTTCATGAGCAAGCACTATGCATTCCATGCACAAGTGATATCCCCTCAATCTTAAGGAGATGCAGGACCTTAGGGCGAGCTACATATTGATCACATCCTCCACCCTCAAATTTTGAAAAGGACAAGTGTAAGGACAAGATGCTACAAATGAGAGGAAATAGTGACAGGAAAAGCTGTCAAGAAGGATGATTGTCTGTATATAGTTTAGTTGATGATTGAGTTGGTTAAGATTTTGTATATCTGTTGTAATTGCTTGTATTGGAGAAGTTTATGCCTTGGTAGCATATCAAGCTCTGAAATTGTTGGCACACATTTTAGTTTGTTGAAAATGGATTCAGTTTGTGGTGCATACTTGCTTACATAAGGATGAGTACAACTGAAAGTAGTGAAAGATATGTTAAAGACAGTCCACAGAGCACTACATTCAACATGAAAGAATGATGCAGCATAGAAGAGAATGGTCAACATAGAGAAGAGATGTTGATAGTTTTTATACAACATGATGGATAACGTAGAAGAGAGGACAGGCCAGCAAGAGTGTGTAATGTCCTCATTTTAGCAGACATGGATTTTGGATGATTAGCCTATCATTTTGACTCTCGTAGGCTAATAAGTATGGATAGAGGGTCTCTTGAGGCTTGTATCGTCTCGAGAGTTCAGTGGTTTTCAGTTGTGGCTTTTGTTTGGTGTTTCCAGGGCTCCGTTTGCTATACTTATTATTTATAGTAAGTTAGTGGATGTTAGAGAGGAACCCTTACTATTTTTAGTAAGGCAGTTGGATGCACAGTGGATGTAGTGGATTACCTCCTAGCTCAGACAGAATTGAATTATATGCATTATTGTGGAAGTTATGGCATTTTTATTATTAAAAGTTGTACTTTAATAATAATAATTAATTAATTAATTTAAAAGTGCGCATCATTTAAATATCTAATTGACTTTATTATGAGGGGGTTATTTAATGAATTATGAAGTCAATTATTTAAAGTGCATTTAAGTTATATTGGGGGCCCACTTTAAGAGATGATATATTAAATGCTTTTAAAGTGTACTTCAATATAATTGATAAAGTGTTATTTAAAGGGAGATATAAGTGTTTAATAAGTATACTTTATATTGTGCACCAAATGGAGGGAAAAGTAAATGAAATTAAATGAGATGAAGCCAAATGCAAATTAAATATTATATAAAGGCTTTTGAAAAGGGATTTCATTCATTCTTTTGTGCATCTATTTCATGAGTTTTCTCTGCAAGGAACTGAGGATTTTTGTCTTCAGCCAGCCATTGGAGAAAGATAATTCTTCAATGTTGCAGCCATTTGAGGTGGTGAAATATGCATTGAATTTGGCTTACATGAGAGCTTCATTCGGAGACTCTATTTGTGCTAAATTTGTAAGAACTCATTTAAGTCTTAGGCAGAATTGGAGGACATAGCGATTTATTAACTTTTCCAGCTAGGGTGTTTTGGTACCAGAGTGCAGCTGAAGCTTTTTGATGGTGGTTTCATGATTTTTGAAGCAGCCTATGATTTTATACGAATTTGCTATATTTAGGTGACTAGGGTTTGAAGATATAAGTTGCATTTTGTGATCAGACTTGTTCAAAAGTTAATAAAGCCTCCACTATCTCGCGCCAAGTAAGATAAAATTGAGATGGTCTTGCGGGGTAATGCAGAAACGAAGGAAGGGGGTGAATCCCGCTATCCCGCAGCAAGCAGATGAAGAGAAAGAGGACCTTGCGGGGTAAGAAGAACAAAGGAAAGAGATGAACTCCGCTATCCCGTAACATGCAAACACAAAGTATGATGGCTCTACGAGGTATGAAAGCAAGGTGTAAGAGGTGCATCCCGCCAGCCCACACGGGTAAAATGGGCTCATGAATGATGATGTAGGACAATGAGGGGAAAGAAAAGAGTGGCTCCCGCAATCCCACAAGCATACATGCAATGCAAAGAACATGAAAGGGTTTAAGATCATTTTGACGGTTAGAGGTGATTCAGTCAACACGTTGGCTGCCCAATAGATGCAGGGGTCCACGTGGCAGGTTAACAGAAATTGATCGTATGACTTTGTAAGAAGATTTTGACACCACGTATGTAGCCCGATAGATAAACTGCTCACACAAATAATTGACCTAAGCTAACTGTGCTATTTGGATGTCAAATAAGAAGATTCTAACACCACGTTTGCATGCCGATAGGGAAGATGATCTAGGTGGCGATTGACCAAGTTTGACTAAGTAACTTGGACGCCTAATATGAAGACATGTGGCTTCCTGGTAGTTGAAGAGGAGATCTGATATGATGAAGTCGTTGATGATGGATGTGTTGTGCTCGCACGCACACCCTTGCTTTAGGGGGCCCCTAAAGTTTTTGCAGTCTGCCCAAAGATAACTCTCCCTCTCGTTGCCCGATGGGAAGAGGCTCCTCCGGTTATCATGCTTTCAAGATCGCCAAGTAGAAGCATGTGATTTCCCTAATCCTTCCAATGCCCAAGTCACCAGAGCCATCAGTGAATCATACCAAGCAACTCAGTGACTTTATGCAATTTTCAAAAGAAAATTCCAAGAATAAAATTGCGCATTTAAGGCTTTTGAGCAGAAATTAGAAGACTTAGCCAAAATGCCGAAAAAGTGAAAACGACTAACAAGATCAGCCTAATGGGCAGAAATGCAAGTTGAAATAACCATCTTCTAAGCCGAAAACGAAAGTTGGAAAATCGCACAAAAGTCTTCATTTGCCCGAAAAACTTTTCCAGAGTCCAAATCGCGCAGATAGCTCCTTTTGGTCGAAATGGAGACGGAAACCAAAACCTCGCAAATTCCCCTTTCAGGCCGAAACTCACCAAGTTCGCAAAATCCTTTGAAGCCGAAATGATCAGAAGGAATTACGCGATATATGATTTTAGCCAAGAATCCTCAGGTTTGTAAAACGCGTGAGAAGCAAAAGGGTGAGAAAACATAGGGAGAAAATCGCGAATTCGATCCATTAACCGAAAATGATCAACAGGTCATAATCTCGAGAACTCCCCTTGCAGGCCGAAACAAAAGAACAACCATTTCGCCCAAATAGCCAAAAGTTAGAAAGAGTCGAAATTCGCAAAGTTGCTCTCCAGACCGAAATTTGCAAAAATCAATTGATCAGGCCGAAATACAAACAAAAGCTCACGAAATCTCTTTTGGCCCAAGAACTTGAAGTCTGCCAAATCGCCTTCAAAGGCCGAAACTCATCAAAATCGCACATTTTAATTGCTTTGGCCGATCTTCACCTAAACTAAAATCTCGCAAAAGCCTCCAAAAGCCCGAAAAACAACTTAAAGTTTGAAAATCGGCTTATAGCCCGAAATTGGAAGAGGGAAAAATGTCCAAAAGATAAAGTCACGAATTTTCTTCAAGAGCCCGAGTTTTCAAAGATGATCCAAAGACTGAAAAAGGAGAAAATGAGAACTCGAAAAATAGGCTTTCTGAGCCGAAAATCACTAAAACCTCTCAAAATACATTAATAAGCCGAAATCATGAAAGCCTCTCACAATGCTTTAAAGTGTCGATTTTTATTAAGTCTCACATTTTCATAAAGTGTCAACTTTGTTTTGTGTGTTAAAACTCTCATTTTTAATAAAAATGTCGAATTTCAATCAAACGTTAGACATCTTTTTTTTTTTAAATCGCACGAAGAAACTTGAATAGCCGAAAATGGCTAACAAGAGAATGAGCGTTTAAAATTAAAACATCAAATCGCACATTTTAAGTAAAATTGCCGAGTTTAACTTAAAGTTTGCACTGAGGCCTAAAAGCCCGAATTTTGTCCAAGTAGGAGAACGAATCGAGAAAACAGATCGACTTCAGGTAAGAAGTGAGAGATTCAAAAGATACATCTCACAAAGAGCTTCTCGAGCTGGACATTAGATAACTTAATGTTTGTCAAATTAATTTAATTAATTTGTCAAAATTGATTGATTAAAGATGAAATTGGTTGTTTGCAGGTCGAGGGCATCATTGGGAGGAACCAGGAGAAAGCCTGAAACACAAATCGAAGAAGGATCGCGATCAAATCTAGAAGCAAAGATGCAGTGCAAGATCAAAGCGATGAAGGAATGGGAAGCATGCCACCCAGACAACAAGTTGAAATCCACCACTGAGACCAGAAAGGGCCGAAGAACATTCAGAATGCAGCAAACATGCATTCTCATAAATGCAAAGCTGGATTTAATTCCAGAAATTCAGTTCTAAAAACTGAAATTGTTTTAATGTAAAACTATCTGTAGGTCTTGTGCAAGATATTTTGAAATAGAGGGGAAACAGGTCAGTTGTGGACAGTTATGTTCAACTACCAGATAGACCTAAATTAAAGACAAACAGTTGTCAGTAGTTGAGATAGTGGTTTAAGCAATAACTAAGAATTAAGTGGGCATGGGTTAAAGCTGCCAGCTTCTGGAAGGCAGGTTGCAACCCTTGGATGCAATCAATCCTGGCCATCGGTTCGACATGTAAAATCTAGAAAAGGCAGAGGCCTTTCTTTTGTAAAAGGTTAGATGGTTAGATAGTTAGACTCTGGTTAGAATTTTGTAGTTCGATTTTAGAGTTAGAATAGGTTAGATATAGCATAGAGATGCTGCAGAAATTGTTGTAATGGCAGTTGAAGCAAATATATGGACATTGAATATGGTGTTTATTGCCTTTGTTTTCATTTTGTTTGCATGGTTTCTTTCAGCTAGTTAATTTTAGAGTGCAGGGATTTTAATGGTGAAGTGTAGAGGGGTATTTGATGCGTTTCCGGTTCATACCATTGGGGGTCTGTTGATTGTAGGTCACCATGCATGGTTAGTCTGAGCCCAAACTGTTCTTAGTTCAACTGCAGGTGTTCGTCTTAGGCTGCGCCAGAATTGGGTGCCTAAAACGAGTGTCTCCGGTCTGAAAATCCTTCATCCCTTGGAGCTTGCACCATTCTTGTCTAGTTGTGAGGGTGTCTCTGGCAAAACAAAAACTGGTTTATCGAAATCTGTCTACATCAACTGTTATCATCCTTGTCCTTAGGCTTCCTGAACCCTTCCTCTTTTCTTTTTATTTCGCAATCTGAGAATCACAGCAAACCACCTTGTTGCAAAACATAAGTCCCCTTGTGCTCCCAGCAAAACACATCGATCACTAAATTATCCTGCAGTCAAGACCTGACAATCGAAACCTTTAGGTCGTCCCCATTGATCAATTGAAACAGCATTAGGGATTTCTTTATCTCAAGAGAGGATAGGATACTCAGCAAGATCATTCTATTCTGCGTTGGCCAGAGAGAGTCGTAGTTCTGCGATTTTAGCCACGTCAACAGGACGTAGTTGTCAATCTTTTGAAGGCAGGTCGAGAAAGAGTGAAGAACTCATTGATGACGAACTTGTTGCGGACTGGTGTGTGGCTCGAGGTGATCTACGAAGAAGAGATCAGATCTCATTGGAGATGAAGATTACTTAAGTACAGAGCAGACTGGGAAGAACGAAGGAACATTTAATGGAGAACCAACAAAGGATCAAGCGAGAGGCTCAAGAGGATTGAAAGATCTCTAATCGACAGAACATCACCTTCAGGGGCAGGTGAAGATTACCAAATCTTGATACAGAGAGAAAAACTGATGAAAAAGAAGATATAATTAATGATGGCGAGCAAATCAGATAGTGTGGCAGATTTCTTGGAAGCCCAAGAAGATTACTTTTCGAATTTTGTTTCACACCACAAGTTAGTTCCTTCACTCGAGCCTAGAAAAGGGTAGAATATGTTGCCTCTGAATCCTGTAGAATCCCAAGCCAAGCTCTCCTGCAAAATATCTCTAAAAGAAGCCACATAAAGGAATCTCAAATCTGAAAGCACTATGAAATACCAGTAAGATATCTCCAACAACTACCAGCTAGGGTAGATCTTCCACTACCGAAACTGATTTCCCAAAGAGGGTTTACGTCCTCCAAAGGCTTGAGATGAACCACGTTCGATCTCTGAACCACGTAGGGTTTCTTCTTATCAATTAGAGAGAAATATCAGAAATGATAAACTTCAGTATGTCCATAATGAAAGCTAAAAATGCAATATATAGTCTCAATGAGAAATTAGAGAAACTTAGAAACAACAAAATAATAACCTTTGCTCATTTTTAATATTTCACTTTTCTCTCCCCAAGTGGATGTTCACCCTTTTTTCTCATAAACTATCATTTAATTCTTTATTTTCTTTTCACTTCAGAAGGCCACATAAAATGATATTAAAATATTATTTTACCTCCTTAGCTTTGACATCCACTTTATTAAAATATTTAACTAAAACTGAAGACTCTGCACTTTGTAGCTGAGGGAAAAGTCAGACTGAGACCAATTACCAGAAATAGCACTTACAATAAATAGTAATATGCTAAAAATAGTAAGCAAAAACTCCCAACTGACCTAATCGATGTCCAGACTGAAAAAATTGTATGGACAAGTTATCCATAATCATACCAAAAAGTGTCATTCATCTCCATCAATCCATCTGAACACAATGGCAGCATCGAAATACTCCTTTGATCATGTTGACACCAACCCAGAATGCTAGCACCAGCTGCACTACGAGAGAACCTAAAAAATGGGAACAATAAAACAATCTGATTTTCCTCCCAAGACTAGTAAATTTTTGTCAAGTTCATTGGGAATTTTAAGAATTTGGCTCGGTTTGAAATGGGTTCATGCCAATTCGTCAATGTTGAATCAATGTTCCACAAACTTTCCTGACAGGGGGATGGTGGTATGTGGGGATGGGTTTCAAGGACTGGGGGACCAAGGGCCTAAATTTGGGGACGGTGAGGGGATGGTGGGGAGACGGTGGCGGAGTGGTGCTAGGGGGGCAGTGCTGATATAAAATAGAGGTGAATTGGAATCTTCAAGGCAAAATATGCAATATAACATCTCTGTGAGTGCCCCATGAAAGGCCAACTAGTTTTCACGAAGTTAAAGGTTGCAATTAGTATGTGATGGTATTTGCCATATAGCAAGTGATTTGACTGCCTCCCTGACAAAGGTGGAGAAGGTGCCAGAAGTGGTGGTGTTGTGGGGGGATGTTTCCCCCAAGTCCCCAAGTCTCAGAAATGTCCCCTACAGGGGATGCACGTTTTTCTAGGGGGGATGCATCCTTGTGGGAAACTATGTAGAACACAAGAAAAAGTCAAAACCCTTACTGAAGCCACAATTGAACCACATCTATACTCAAACAAGGAGCAAATCATACCCAAATCCAGGGGGTTTTCTTGATGAACCAGTAGCATAGATTTCAAACAATAAATGGCACAACCAACAAGAGAAATTTGCAACCAGAAACCTAATATGAAACTAAATAGAAAAAATTTACACCATCTTAACAAACTTGCCATGGTTCACTTAATTCAAAATTTTGTCACTAATTATAGGCAAATCCATTCCATTTCTACATGTATTATTATCAATGTGTCTCATTGGCAAAAAATTTCTACAAGACGACGATGATCAATTATTGTTCCATGATCAACATAAAAGTTCATGTTAAAACTTCAAGCATCACATGACATTGATATTTCTGAAAGTCCTGCACTTGAAGAAGTGACTAGCATAATGGACGACAACCTTAATGGTTAAGTGTTCCATGTAGAAGAAAACTCTGCATTTGCATGAATCACTGAGAATTTGGAATTCAATAATGTCTACTAGATATAAGAAAATTAATAAAAAATCTTGGCACTTTTAGCATTGCCATATGAACTCTTTAAAGGATGTTTACACAACTAAATACTAAACAATATATTGGTAAATTGTGAAACACCACAAAACATCATAAGTGAAGCATGAAAGCACCCATGAAAAGAACATATGGCTAGTGATTCGACTACAAGAAAAATGTTTTTAGGAAAAGGAGTGTGAAAGCACGAATAAGCACTAGAAAAAATAAATCATCAATTAATTTCAATCATGTTTTTACAATAAGTGTGAAATATGAAAATTGCATTTACATTCTTTTACCTCATGCACCAATGCCTCAAAGTTTCTACGACTGAAAATTATTTATACCTTTGAGTTGCAAATTTCTTCCAAGTTGCCAATTGGGGAAGTCTGTGTTCCATAGCTACAACATACACCCAAAAAATCATTAAATCATATTGCTCGACAAACCTGATCTTTCTTTTAGAATATCAATGTATAGATTACAAGGTTAGGTGCATATTGCATACCATACACTAAAAGGCGTCTCATATGTTGTGCCAAATATATTGTAGAATTTAATTCCTTCTGGTAGTTGTGCTGTACCTAGAATTTGGCGAGTTTCCTCTGACCATTTAAATATATCCATATTGAATGGTAAAGGTATAGACCTACCATCATATGTTAACTGCCAAATTAGAAAAACTTGGATAAGCATGCTGTTTATGAACTACAGAGTCAATCACAATAATGTCAAAATATGTTCTGACCATATAAACTTGTCTGACCTTAATTCATGCCATTATTTCACCTTCTATTTTATCAACCAAATCATTTCTCAGTTTGTACAAATGAAGATTTAGAACAAAAAATTAATTGAATGAATTCTTAATGTAAGCTGAACTAGTTAAGGAAAATTTTGAAAAGCCACCCTACATACCATCCTTTCTACATCTACACAGAGAGAGAGAGACTTCAGATGTAGACATTACGTCAAATTTCAGATATATTCCTCTATGTAAAGTATAGAAAATAAGTGTCCATAGAAATAGTCTTCATTTCAAGAACAAATTTGATGTCATTATCTCATTGCACAAGTAACGGCATGGCAATACTACTGGCATAAGATATGTAGTGTTGGATTCTACTTCATATTTGACTAGAATTTATAAATTATGTCAAATTTTTATGATGCATACAAGATATTAAAATTATGTCATGTTCTTTATAAAATAAATTCCTGCTAAGGAATTTAACCTAGAAAGCAAAAATAAGTATGCAGAGAATATAAGTTTTCTCCTTTGCTTTAAAAAATTTGTTGCATTATAGAAATATAAAATTTAAACAATATGGCAACCAAGAAGGATAAATATTGAGATATCAAACCAAGTGGTGTTGCAAAGAAATTTCAGTGCTTAACTCACAATATTATTTCTCAAATCAAAACAAAGGGTTGAGTATGGTCCATGACATGTTACACATCCTTGCAATTTTTGTATAGTAGTAAAGTTATATATCTTTTTGTTTATCTTCAAAATTTTCTTCAAAATAAACATTATTCTTAAAAGATAGGGTGGGTTTGCATTAAAAGATATACAAACTTGAGAGTTGGACTACTGAATGGAACACATCCACTAGTCAATATACGGACAAAAAAACCATCCTTATTTTGCTTCATACATAGCATATCATTCACATTTAGGCATTAATAAAGATCAAAGATTATGTCGATATTGACTAACAGTGAAACTAGCATACAAGTGAGAGATGCAACCATAGAATTTTGTGGTGATCGGTATTGTTGGAAACTTGAGTTGTGCTGCTTATGTTGTCATTGATGTCAACTTGTCTGGTGTTGTCATTGATGTCAACTTGTCTAGTGTTGTCATTGATGTCACTATGTGTAGTGCGGATGTTGTAGATGGTCCGGAAGTGAGTGTTCAAATGCTGTGTGGTTTGGTGCTAATGTTGAGTAAGTATGAGGCATTTCCGAAAGGTTGGTGTAATGAAAAATTCAATATGAAAGAAACAACATTTAAATGCAAGAAAGAGTATTTATATGCAGGAAGGATGGTCTGGTGGTCTCTTGAGGAAGATTTAAGATCATATTGAGAATGGGAATAAAAAGAGGGGATCATGGAATGCAAGTAAGAATGGCATTAAAAGAAAGAAGATAACTTCCAGATCAAGCATTGAAAGACAGCAACCAGCATCTAATAATTCTAATATTTGCTCTTGTGGTATAAATATTGCCTATAGATTATTTCTCAACAATTATCTTTTATATATACATATATATGAATAGATATAAAATTCATATGTCTGTAATAAATCTGTTTGTAAACCCCCATCATGTATGAAGGAAGGAGGTGTAAGGAAGAGGAGAATTATGAGGTTGCCATCTAAGTACGCCTCCCCGAGTGGATGTCCATGTTACCTGCCACTAGGGCCAAGAGGGCAAAGACCCACTCTTGGGCTTAGATAGGACAATAAAGAAGACCCTATTATGATCTCCTTTCTGACTCTACAATGATGGCTATTTACCTTAGGAGATGAGGCATGGATAGGGAAAGCAAGTACAAGCACCCCACTAGGTAGGCCACCCTTAGTGGATGTCCATGTTGCCTAACATTGGGGCCAAGAGGGTGAGTGTCCACTCTAGGGCTTAGTGCGGGATGGCTTTGGGTGGACCTATCATGCTTCTTCCCCCAAACCCTAACGTGTTTGAATGGTAAGAGTAAAATAGATATTGTCTGTATTGATTTAAAGATTATTATGTGTTTTTATCGAACCCTAATAGTTGGGAAAAAAATATATATGTATGTATGTCTATCCTTGGTTATGGTTGCAGGATCTAAATTTAAGCCCATATTGTTCAAAGGATATATTTTACTTGATAAAAAGATAGCCCTAGCCCTAACTTGTTGCAATGTGATTCTAGGGCAAAATCTAGGGTAAATATGGAAGGGGATATTACATGAATCAATGTTTCAGATCATACTCCATGATCCATCATCAGGATAGTGAACTAGAGAATAGAAAGTTAGTGAATAGCAGAGCAAGACCAACTAAATAGTGAAGGGGTGGTGTAGGTTTAGATGAGTGACACAAGAAACAAGAGAACAAAGGAGAGAAATGAGAGGAGGGGGAAAAAGAGAAGTTGAATGCATACATTGACGAATAAAAGTAAAACTAGAAAAAACTCATAATATTATCAAGAAAAAGTTGCAACTAAATAAGCTTGCAGAGACCATTAACAATTTGAACATATGAAATAGTATAAAGACAAGAAGAGACATATACATGTAGATATGTATACAAATTAAGACAAAGTAATCAAAAGTTTATTTTGAAAACAAAAATGAATGATTGTGCTCTGCGACGGAGCCGAGTACGTAGGGTTTCTTCGCGCGTATAGGGGTCCTCGGTCCATGACGTGGAGGAGTGCAGAAGGCCTCCTCCACATAGGTAAGCTTCTCTTCCTTTTTCCTCGGTTATTTCTGCATTTATTGTTTTCTTTTATGCCTGGCCGCCATCCGGTCATCTTTGTGAATTTTTGTTCCTCTATGTGCCCTCTCGCATGCTCACGCATTAATGTCGAGCGACTCCAATGGTGGCCTTCGTGTCGAGGGCTCGGCTCCTTCTAAATCCTTCAAATCAGCCTTGCTTGATTTGGAGTCTCACCCTATTTCTAATTTAGCCAAGTTTGATATTAGGGCTCTAATCTCTTCTACAGGTTGCGATGGGGTCGATGGAGAAGAAGGAACGCTCCCTTTCTCCTCTCGTTCTTCCCTCTTTGTAACTCCAAATTCTTCTATGTTAAATGCTATTAATGAGGGAAAAAATAGATTGAGGATATTGCGTTTTTTTTAGCAGCCACGAACGTCTCTAATTGTCCAGCCCACAAATTTATGGATGAATGGTTGAAGAACATTTGGATTAAAAAATTAGGGCTGCAATTCTCTTTCTGCAAAATGATTCAAAAGGGTTTATATGTTATTTTTTTCAAAGATGATAGATTGCAGGCTCAAGTTGTTAGCAAGCAATTTTGGTCAATTGGCAAATGTACTTTCAAGGTTGTCAAATGGTCTCCTGAGGCGGTTAGCGATGAGATCATTGCCCTTTCGTTCTTCCCTCTCTGTAACTCCAAATTCTTCTATGTTAGATGCTATTAATGAGTAAAAAAATACATTGAAGGATATTGCAATTTTTTTAGCGGCCACGAACGTCTCTAATTGTCCGGCCCGCAAATTTATGGATGAATGGTTGAAGAGCATTTGGATTAAAAAATTAGGGCTGCAATTCTCTTTCTACAAAATGATTCAAAAGGGTTTATATGTTATTTTTTCAAAGATGCCAGATTGCAGGCTCAAGTTGTTAGCAAGCAATTTTGGTCGATTGGCAAATGTACTTTCAAGGTTGTCAAATGGTCTCCTGAGGCGGTTAGCGATGAGATCATTGCCCTTTCGTGCCCTACATGGATCATTATCAAGAACCTTCCCCCGCTGTTGTGGAGATTTATTCTACAACTCCTTGAACCGGTTGGCTGGATTATTAGAGTTGATCATTCGCCCTCTTTGGTCTCGAACCTTGATGCTCGAGCTCTCATCACGATTAACCCGGGAAAAGATATCCCTAACACCATCGAAATTTCGATGAATGAAGATCCCATTACCTGCTCTATTGAGATTCTAGGAGGATTGAACGCATGCTTCCTCTACAGACGCGAAGGACATCTGCGTAGAAACTACCCTATTCTGGTTAAGCGTAAACCTAATCCGGCTTCCAAGAAAGGTTCAGAGAGAAGCTATGATAAGGCCACCTCTGCTGACCCGATGGAAGTGCAAGCCCCTGTCTTAGATAAACTTAATGAATTGAGAAGATCGATGGCTAAGGCTATGGCAAAGCTGGCTAGTCCTCAGCCCTCTTTTGATGATAATATGGACTTTGGGAGCTTTAATGATGACCCGCCTCCTCATTCTGCGCTAGAAATATCTCTCGCACAGATGAAAGATGACAGTGACGACCCCCCCAAATCAAGGAGAATGAGGGTCGAAAATGCGCAACAGCTTGCGCTAGAAAAGTTGAGAACCCTCCCTAATTCCATGACCACTCATGCCGAAGCTAATCATCTTGCTTCGCCTCCCGGCTCTAAAGGTAAACACTCTTTTGTTAAATCGATGGTTAAAGATCTCGAAGGCAAATCTATCTCTATAGATAAATTGAATAAGGATGGTGATCATTATGTGGATGTTAATTTTGTTAATAAGAATGCTAATAATATGATTATCATTAACCCCAATAAGATTGACCCCCCTAACAAGAATATGTTAATTGAGAACGCATCGTCCTCTCTGCAAAACCCTATCCCCATTATCTGTGATCGAGAGGTGGAGAGTACTGAAATTATCAAGGCCAAACCCATTGTTAGCAATCAGATGTCGGTATCCCCTGAGGCTCAGGTCTCTGAACAATTTGATCAAGTCATTTCCAACCCCTTATTTGAAGATCCTGGTGGGAAGCAGAGACCCCTGTCCATCGATTTAGGCAACAATGAGGAGCTCTCCCCAAGTGTGGAGACTGAAGATGGAGACACTCTTACCACGGACGGTGAAGGTCCTTTCACTGTTGTTAAAAGAAAGAGAGGGAGGCCATTAGGTAAGAAGATATCCCCCCTCCCCAAGAGAAAGAACAATAAAAGTGATGTCCCCAAATGCTTTAGTAGCTTCAAAGCTGTCAAGGATACACCTAATTGAAGAAGTTTGTGATGGATCTAAAGCTCATCACCTAGAACATTAGGGGACTTGAATTCCCAAATAGAAAACTCATTATCAAGAGATTCCTCAATCTACATAGGAACCTACATATCCTGCTTCTACAAGAAGTTAAAGCCTCCAAATTTCTCCTAGAGGTTAATCTCAAATTGATTTGGAGGGATGTTATTCATTTCACCACCAATCATGACAAAGGTAGAGGTGGTGCAATCGTTTTGATTAACAGGAAATGGGCCTCTCTGATTATTGATAATGGATCCTCCCCTTGCAACAATGCTACATGGGTGATCTTGGAGAAAGATGGACACAAAACTGGCATATTCTCTATTTATGCCCCCAATGACTACAGAGACAGGATTGAACTATGGAATTGGTTGTCTAATCTCCCTAATATTTCATGGATTTTCGGAGGAGACTTTAACATGATCGAAGAAGCTGAAGACAAGATTGGTGGGCTTAACATGGATTGGAAGAGTAGAGAGAAGTTATACTGGGATAGGATGAAGACTAAGCTCCACCTTTTTGACCCCCTCCAGGGCAGGAAAAAGGAGTTCAACCATATTTGGTACACTTGGTACAATGCCCAACAAGGATCTAAAAGGATATATTCGAGACTAGATAGATTCTATGCAAACTCTATTGCTTGCTCTTTCAATCCAGACCCCTCTAGGTGTGTGGTCAAGGTTATACCATAAACCCTCTCGGACCACCATCCCATCATGGCTCACATTGTAGTTAACTCTTGCTCCTCCCCTCAACCCAGAAGGAATAACGGTTTTATGCTCAATGTTAGGCTTCTTGATAATCAAGATATCCAAGATGCTTTGTTCATTGTCAGGCAAATCAGCAAATGGAACTTTAGGGATCACTCTACTATTAACAATTGGAACAAAAATGTAGAGAGTTGGAGGACTCTCTGTCAGACTTTAGGCACCAAGTTTGCTAAGAATGGTAGGAAAGAAGAGAAGGAGCTCACTGACCAACTCCTCATTCAGGAATCTCTAGTTCAGCAAAACCTTCACAATGTTGATCTTGCCCTGGCAATTACACTTACCCAAGATAAGCTCAAGGTGCCAAAGTCCGTGCTAGGCTCAACTGGATGCAATTTGGTGACAAGGGATCTAAGTTCTTCTTTAACATGCTCAGACAGAAGGAGTTTAAGGAGAGAATTGATAAGATCTGGGAGGATGGTGTGGAGATGACCAATTCAGAGGACATTCGGAAGGCCTTTCTCCGGTACTATGAGAATCTCTTCACCTCGAAGTGGGACCCATCTCGGTCCACCCCCTGCTCTTAGACAGTGCAGAAATCTCATTCCTAAAAAAGGTCTCAAACTTAGATGTTTCTACCCTTAGTAGACCCCTCGACATCGAGGAGATCAAGAGGACCATTAAGAGCCTAAGTAATGACAAAGCCCCCGGTCCAGATGGGCTCCCTGCAGAATTTTATAAGGTCAATTGTGATTGGATCTCAAAGGATTTGCTTCAAGTATACTAAGAGGCTCTTAATACCAGAACTCTAGGTCTAGAGATCAATAAACGGGTTATTAAACTAATTCCCAAAGATGGGGATAAATCACTTGGAGACCAATCACCCTTCTCAATGTCTCGTACAAGATCCTAGCCAAGACTCTTGACTCAGATTAGAAACAATCCTTCCTAAGGTGGTGAGTAACACTCAGACCATTTTTATCAAAGGTAGATACATCCTAGAAAATTTGATCACAAGTTGGGAAGCTATGAATTGGGCAAAGACCACCAATCAAAAAGTGGCTATGTTTCTCATCAACTTTGAAAAGGCATATGATCGGGTGGAATGTAGGTTTTTACTGATGATGCTTGAATCTTTTGGTTTCCCAAAAGATTTATGCAAGTTGGAGATTCTACTGAAAGATGCCTCTGCTCAAATAGATGTTAATGGTTCTCGGTCGCAGAGTATTACTCTCAGCAGATATATCAGGCCAGGTTGCCCCTAGCCCCCGCACTCTTTGTGATAGTTGTTGATGCTATGTTCTATTTTCTCAGGGATGCTTCACTCTCCCCCAAAGTGCAAGGCATTTCCCTTCCCAATAACAAGGATTTGATCAATGTCCAATTTGTGGATGACACGGCTTTCTTTCTGCAGTTAGTAGAAGATAACTTCAGCTCCCTATTTCACAAACTGAGAATCTTTTGTGAAGCCTCACAAGCCAAGGTTTCGGCTCCCAAATCCATGTTGTTGGGATGGGAGAACACCCCTCCTGGGTGGCTCTCCAAATTTGAATTCCAATGGGGAGGACCTTCTAAACAAATCAAATACTTGGGCATTCCCTTTGCGGTTAACCCCAGTTTGAAGGATATGTGGTTATGGATTAGAGCGAAACTGGAACACAAGCTTAACAAATGGAACAAGATGTATCTCCCTCTTGCGAGCAGATTGCAAGTTTGTCAAAAGGTCCTCTCATCCTACACCTTGTACTGCTCATCCGTTTGGATGTTTTGCAATTATCAGATTAATGATATTCAAAAGGTTATTAGAAGATTCCTATGGTTTGATGGTAAAGGTAATAGGAAGTGGCACTCTGTCAAATGGGGTTGGTGTTGTCTGGACAAATGCATCGGCAGTCTAGGACTTAAGGACATTCGCCTTCAGAGTACCTCACTCGCAACCAAATGGATACTCTATGCTTTAGAAGGAGATGAGCCCTGGAAAATCCTTGTGAGAAATAATATTAGACTTGTTGTTCCTAAGCAAGCCAAAGGGTGGAAACAACTCCCCTTTGTTGACTTAATTGCTGGCAAATTCCCTATATCCCCAGCAAGATCCTCAGTTTTCAAAACTATTTGGAAGGCCTGGGAATATGCTAGGCATTTGATTGCTAACAATGGGCTGGTTGACAACAACAATACTATTGCTGGAGAGAAATCTATTTGGTGGAACTTATTGCATAATGACAAACCTCAGGCTCTCATCCAGAGGTGCTCAGCTAAAAGTTGGGCTCTCAAAGGTATTAAAACTTTCAATGATATTATTTGTGATGGTGCTCTTATTTCGTGGGACATCCTGCAGCAAAAATATCATATCCCCCGTTCCAATGGGAGGACTTACTCCATGATTAAAGCCGCCTGTGACAGGGTGGACCTATCCATTCCTTGTGTAGTGAGAGAGGACAGGTCCTCCTACACATGGATGAATGGGCCCCCTCTGCCTAGAGCTAGTACTAAGTTGATATATAATTCTTTACTTTCTAATGATGATATTTTTATTCATCTTAACTCTGTTTGGGATTTGCAGTATACCGAGGAATGACATAAGGTATTTTTTTATCATTGGCATTCTCTTATTCTAACTAAGCAAAAATGTTTCAAATGGTTACTGATCTTACAGAAATCACCTATCAAAGATCTGCAAAATAACCCAACTATGTGCTCTCTATGTAAAACTCCTGAGAATATTTCACATATATTTTTAAATTGCATCTTTGCCAGAGAAATCTAGAATATGTTTGGCATTTACTTTCAGCGGGGTATCTCTCATATGGATGTTATTCATGGATTTTTTAAAGGAATGAGAAAAGATATTATTTATTTCCGGTCTATTCTAACTCGTGAAATACTATGGATTATTTGGAAAAGTTACAATGAGGATAAATTCCAGAGTAGAGGCAGGGAGCTTACTTGTAATTGTATTGGGCAAGACCTATATGTAACTTGTAATTAATAGGTCTGATCCTATTCTTGGCGCCAAAACAATAAGGCCAACTTGAGGCCTATTGGGAGGCATTGATACATATACATATGAGTTGATTTGTAATCATTCAAGATCATTCACAATCAGCGAAATACTTATGCATATTGATCAGCGATCTACTCCAGATATTCAAGCCTTGAGGTCAGCGAATTCACTTGGATAATCCTCCAAGATCAGCAAACTCCTGTTTAGGTTTGGTGGACATCATACAAGGTTGGCGACTTATAATAGAAGATTGGTGAACATCATATGAGGCTGGCGAACCTTGTTTAGGGCTGGCAAACTTGTCTACTGTGACAGAGAATTCGCCTAGGGCTCTTCAAGGTCTGCGAATTCATCTACAGCTTGCAAATTCACTTACAAAGACAGCAAACTACACCTAAGGTCTGGCGAACTCAGTCTCAAGGGCAGCGAACCTGTAGATCACCTTCAGATCTTGAATATAGTCTACAGTAGACTCTTCAGATAAGTCTGTTATACGTTTGGTTCAGTTTGTTGCTTCATGTGTGAAGCTAATTGTAAATCTAATACTGATTTCTGAGTGAATACAATTAAGGATCTGTTGCTGAGTTTTTTCACCTCCACGAGGGAGGTTTTCCCAGGGTACTGCTGTGTAATGTGTGTTTCATTTATTGTTTTCTGCTTACTGTTATCAGTCTGACCATAAAATTAACATTTCCCACATCACCCCATTGCAAATGGAGACCCACACTTTTCGCTTTTAGCGTAGTCGTTTTTTTTAGTTTGCTTTGCTTGGAAGTACTTCAAGTCTTTAGCCTTTGCTTATGGGAGGGTTAGATTTGCTCAACCCGAGATAAAGTAAGTTTTAAGAGTGCAGATTTGTCCTTAGGGTATGATTGAGTCAAGTAATGATGTTCGATGATGATATCACCAAGTTTTTTTAATATTGCAATATTGCAAAGTTGTTGCTCAAGTGTTGAGTGGAAAATCTACTTGCGATTCTGTTAGGAATTGCAAGTCTCTCTTGTGGATCTTGCTCTACAATGTCAAGGATCAACATTAGAATTGTCAAGAGAAACAAATGAGATTGTCAAAATGCTAAGTGATGGTATAGTGTCAAGGTTATCAGGCTTTAGTGTTGCATTTGAGGCTAAGTGATTGAGTAAATTAGGAGTTTTCGCACAAAGGGGATTTTGAGTCAATGAAAATACTTCTTAAAGTCTGACCTTGGTGTATAAATTGTAGCATTGACACAAAGTCTGATCTTGCACAAAATGGGGAAAATGCAAAACTTTTGAGAAGTCTGATCATGAATTTGTGCAAAGTCCTCATAAAGCCTGACCTTAGGCAAGAAGATTGCAAGTCTTCATCAAAATCCGACTAGCCTTTGCAAATTGTAAATTTTGTTCAAACTCCGATCTAGGGTGGAAGGCATTGCAAAATATTTTGGAACTCCGCCTTTGTGTTTGATTGCAAAATTTCCCTAAAGTCCGGCCTGGCTAACTTGAGGCTTGCAAATCATGATACAACTCCGCCTTGCAAATAGTGTCAATCTT
This sequence comes from Cryptomeria japonica, assembly GCF_030272615.1. Taxonomy (NCBI): domain Eukaryota; kingdom Viridiplantae; phylum Streptophyta; class Pinopsida; order Cupressales; family Cupressaceae; genus Cryptomeria; species Cryptomeria japonica. The sequence goes on along the minus strand of NC_081408.1, from coordinate 457,313,967 downwards.
CATGAAAGTCCGCCTTTGTGGATTACAATATTGTTTATCTTTAGCAAAGTCCACCTTCACTTGGAAGATTACATAAGTAATGAGAAATTCCACCAGCCTTTGGAAAGAATGCAAAACTAAACAAAAGTTCACCTTCTCTTGACATATTGCAAAATTCACCAAAACTCTGACTTGGCTTGAGTATAATGCAAAATTTGTTTCAACTCCGACTTGGGTCAATACACAATGCGAAATCAGTTGAAACTCCGACCTGATTTCATTGCAAAAACTTGGGAAACTCCGATCTGATTTCATTGTAAATCTTGTTAAAATACAAACCTGCACTTTGCATTAGTGCAAATCAGCAGTAAAGTCCAACCTCATGTAGGTGTATCAATGCAAAACTTGTTTCAGCTCCGACCTTTCAACAATGCAAAATGTCTTGAAACTCCAACCCAGCTTCATCATAACACAATCTTGTAAAAGTCCAATCAGTACCAGTGCAAATCAGTTAAGAAGTCTGAGTTTTCACAATGCAAAATTGATTTGAAGTCTGCCTTGCAATATTGTAAAATCCTAGCAAACACCAATCAGCAGTATTGCAGATCTTGAACAAAGTCTGACCTGAAAAATGCCAAACTTCTATAAAGTCTGCCTTGTGAGAGTGTGGAACTTGATGAAAATCCAACTTGAAAGACGAAAATCAGACTTAAAAATCTTAAAACAGATGCTGATGTGCAGATCAGACTTCCAATTCGCAGGTGAAGGCCCTAATTCACACTTACCTTAAGCAAAGAGCAGAACAATAAAGCAAATGTTGAGTTGTGTTTTGAGGGTGCATGCTTGTCTCCTCCTTATATGCACTCAATCAAGGATCTTGGGGAAGCAGACTTGGCCTCACAAAGGAGAAAAAAAATGAATCAACATGTATACTTAGCCACCTATGAAATGTGCTCTCTTTATGCATTTAAGCCTCTGAAGCCCAATCCAAAAATTACATGCTTAGGTTCGGCTTGAAAATTATCTTATGTTCCCGCCAATGTAATGTCCCCACTTTGAAATAGAATTTAATAATTAATAATAATAATTAAATTAAAATATTAAGTCATAATTAAAATATTAAAGAATATAATTAAATATAATTAAAATTTAATTAAGTTAATGAATGGTCAAAAGACAGAATGAAAAGTCGTGACTCCCTCAAACATGAGATCAAGGGCCAATATTTTACAATGAAAACCCTAATTAGGGTTTGTTACAACAAAGTCAATTCTGGCCAATGAAATGATTGCAACACTTGACATGACCAATAGATAATAAGGGCAGGTGCTTCGAAGTTTGTGCCCTCATGTATGAGTCAGGTACATTGCATCTAGGCATGCTGATGTGGAACTTCTTTGATTAGCGAGTGCTGACTGGGATGATGACTAGGATTTCACCTTTAACTTGCACTTGTAGGCTTGACAGATCATCATGAATGAATATTTCTTGATACTCAACATTATCCAGCTTCAGTGATGATGATGATGATCTTCTAACTTTGACTAACTCTTCTGGAAGTATCCTCTTGAATGCTTCAATCATGGAAGTGCAAGGTATAGATCTTGGTTTTTAAGTATTAATGTGCCTTAGAATGAACTCTCGATGTCACCACTGCTTCTCTTCTTTGGAATTCTTTCTCTGTACTCCCTGGTGTGGTGAAAGTTGAGATTCCTCTTAGGCATTTTGTGCTTGTAAATGAAGCTTTCCCCTTTGTATGCTGGTGTAGATCTTGCTCTTGTATTAGCGAATGTTTCTTTTGTAGTCACCTTCTTGTGCTAGTCTACGAAGTTCCTTTGAGAGTATCTTCCTTGTACTTTAACCTTGATGTTGAAATTTGATCCTTGAACGACTTGTTTCAATCCACCTCCAATGTGATCCCCTTTATTTCTTTCTTAATCTCCTGCAAAACAAACAAATGAGCATTAAACAAACATGATATACCTTCTACACAACCTCCCTATTTGATACAATTACGTGATTTCATGTGGTTTGCAGGTTTAATAAGAGGATTTAGAGAAAATTTGCCTTCATGAAGGAGCATTTGAAATTGTTTTTCACTCTTAGAGAGGAGCTCTTGAAGTTCACTCCACCCTTTGATGTTCATGAAATTACCCTTAACTTGCCTTTGAACTCACTTTCATTCACTTATCTTCATTCTATGGATTCCAACATTAAGCCTTTCCACCATTTATTGATGCAAACATGATGACCTGTCCTTGAGGAAGGCTACTAGAAGAAATTTGCTCCCCCTGCTCAGTTTATGAAGTTCGCTTTTAACTCAAAATCACTATTTCTTTGCATATGAAGTTCACACTTAGAGGTCATCACATGAAATTCTCTCACTCATGAAGTTCACTCTCCATCCACAAGACATGAAGTTCGCTCATGTACCTTGATTCTCAAAGTTCGATCATGTACCTCAAGTTGTGAAGTTCGCTCATGTAGTCCAATTTATGAAGTCCGCTCATCTCTTCCAATTCATGAAGTTAACTTCTTACTCGCCTTTCACCGTCTTAAATTCAAAATTGTTCTCTCTTAGGCATGTTAAAGTATCAAATTAGCTCTAGGAAATGATCCATTAGCTGCCTTGTATCTTGTTTTGAAACAAATTCGCTCATCTCATCCAATTTGTGAAGTTCGCTCATCTCCCTTTAATCATGAAGTTCGCTCATATACCTCAATTCTTGAAGTTCACTCATCTAGGTGGATTTGTGAAGTTCGCTCATCTAGGTTGATTCTTGAAGTTCGCTCATCTATGCTAATCCTTGAAGTTTGCTCATCTATCTCCAAATATGAAATTCGCCCATATACCTCAATTTTTGAAGTTCACTCATCTAGGCTAATTTGTGAAGTTCGTTCACCCATATACCTCAATTTTTGAAGTTCACTCATCTAGGCTAATTTGTGAAGTTCGTTCATGACATTCACTCTTAGGTGCTTGGACATTGAATTCACTCATCTCCCTTTAATCATGAAGTTCGCTCATATGCATGGATTCTTGAAGTTCGCTGATGTAGCTCAAAAAATGAAGTTCGCTCTTCTACTCCATTTTGTGAAATTCACTCATATAGCTCTAAGTCGTGAAGTTCGCTCTCAAGTGTTTGAACATGAAATTCACTCATCCATATGAAATCTTGTAGTTCGTTCATGTCATTGATTTCATGAAGTTTGCTTCAAATTGAATCAACTCAAGGCAAATGCTTTCAAATCTCCTTTGCTCTTCCATCATGAATTTCGCTCATAGGTGCTTGAATATGAAATTCGCTCATCTCCCTTCCATCATGAAGTTCGCTCATCTTGTTGAGTTCATGAAGTTCAACATTAAGTTTGCTCATGTATGCCAAAACATGAAGTTCGCTCATATGTCTTGATTCCTGAAGTTCACTCATGTAGGCCTATCCTTGAAATCCGCTCATGTGCTTGAGTTTATGAAGTTTGCTCATGTAGCTCAATTCCTGAAGTTTGCTCATGTAGCTGAGTTCATGAAGTTCGCTCATGTGTCTTGGATCTTGAAGTTCGCCCATATATCTTCATTCTTGAAATTCACTCATGTACCTTAGTTCATGAAGTTCGCTCATGTACCTTAGTTCATGAAGTTCACTCATGTACCTTAGTTCATGAAGTTGAAGCTTGCTCCTCTTTTTGCTCCTGAGGCTGAGCTTATGAAGTGGATTTCAAACCAAGACTAAACTCTCTTTTGCTCACTTTCACTTACTCTCTCAACTTCAATACATGATAACATGCTCAATATGAGGTCTTAGGATGAGTTTTCGCTCTATGGGAAAAGTGCAAGAAGTTTGCTACATAAGGGGTGCATATGAAGTGAAGTTCGATTCTCAAGAGGAGCACTTGAAGTGACCCTCTAATTAGCAATCCTTCTTCACTCATGATTGAACTCATGATATCTAGACTTTACAAAATTACTCAATTCACACTCACACAAGGCTATCCATCTGACTCCTAGCTTTTTGATCATCAATACCTCTCTAATGCAAAGGCTAATAGCTAAGGTTTCAACACTATCCCAGAAAGCGGGAAAAAAGTGGGGGTCCCCATTTGCAATGGGGCGATGTGAGAATACCTCACAACAGGGTGTAGACAGAGTGCACCACTCTTGGACTTAAGAGAGGAAGGACGTTCAAAACACCCTATTGTATCTTTCCAAACACTATCATGGTTGATTATTGAATTGAGGGAATTCTAACCACAAGAGAAGGATAAGGATGGAAGTGATGAAGGGGAACGGTGATAGGATACCTCACTAGGTAGACCACCTCATGGTAGTTGACCAATGGTACCATGAGGCCAAGGGGGCTTTGGCTCTCACGCCACTCTTGGGCCTAGGGTAGAGGGTCTCTAGGACACCTTATTGTTCCTCCTTACTCCCATTTTCTTATGGTTGAGTTTCGATATGGAATTGGACAAAAACTATGGTTAAGTTAATGTTCCTAACCCTAAGTATAGAGAATTTATGCTTGATTGTCTTTCTTAGAAGATTTATATTATTAATTATATACATTTCAATGGTTTCCTAACCTACTGCTTAATTATTAATTAATTAATAATAAACATTGTATGTGAGTTGGGTGCAGAAGGCGTGTGTGTTGAATAAGAGGATAAGACTTTGATACACAAAAAGAAGGTTTAAGGAAGCAAAATATTATGAAGAGTATATAGGCAGATCTAAAAGGAATTGAATGGTAAGATGAGTGTTGAAATAACAAATTATATTCAAGAGTGGTGAAGAATGAAATGTGTTTACCATTTATGCACAGCAGTTCATAGAGATATAAAAGACATATGAGATGTAGACATGAATAATCAGTCCTAGAAGAGCATATATCTGAAATATAACAGCAGATATATGAACTTAGCATATGCAGATCTGAAAAGGAGAATATGCAGATTTGATGATCAGATTTATGAAGATTCTATAAATTGAAAACTTTATGAGAGTCGTGAAGAGGGTTTGATGGAAAGATAACAAAGACCTTAAAGCAGAATTATGAAGCATACTGAAGAAATTTTTATAAGGAGATTATGATCAGTTTTATGACAAATTTATTATTGTCACCACAATAGCAGTTTATGGCAGAGTTCTGATGAATTTTATGAGGAGATTGTGGGCATTATTGTGATTGTTTTATGATAAGATTACAGGGGATTTGAGACGGAGATTTTGGCAGTTTGAAGAAGAGAACTATAGTGAATCCATCATCCATTGGAGAAGCAACTTTGTTATGGTGGAAATTCTTTTTGGTGAGGTTGGTGCCTCATATTGGGAGTTGGTGCTTCCAGTGGGTTGGTGCTCACAAATTGAATTAGGGGTTGGTGCCTCTAGTAGGTTGGTGCCTACACACATTGTAAAAGGAACAATTATATAAAAGCAATAATTTGCCGTGGTTTTCTCCCATTTAGTTTCCACGTAAAAACTTTGTGTTATTGTGTTCTTATTATGTGCATGATTGTTGAAGGATAGTGAATAATGCTATTATAATTAATAAAGTTTAAATTGGTAAAATTTATCGTTATACTGATTCACCCCCCCCTCTCAGTATAACCGTGTGCTCTTCATACACTTCACTATTTCAGTATTGCAACACAAAGGGATGGCATGTTTAGAGAACTCCAAGATAAGGATTCAACAAGGAGAAACATGAGACAATCTTGAAATTCCTTTGGAAATCCAAGACTAAGTGCCAATATACATGAAGATACTCCTACGCCAAGGTGAGGGATTCAAGTCTAACTAGGATCAATGCAAGGTTCAAGGTGTAATACTACAGAAGCATGAGGTTCCCAAGCAAAAGGATGAATTTGCACATGATGATCAAACGTAAGCACAAGGAGGTTCAAGGTCAAGTGCACCATGAACAAAGAGGGTCTACATCAAGCAAGGGGATCACAAGGTCAGGATCAAATATAATCAAGAACTACATCAATGCAAGAACAACTTCAGGACATCACTAGGACGAAGGTTCCTAAGTTAGAGCTACAAGGTGAAATGTGATCAAGTAGATAGTTTCAGAAGAGGTAATCAAAGTCAGAAAATTTACTTGATCATGCTTAGATGATACAATTTGGGAATATGTCCCACTACCTTCATCATGTGGAGCAACTTGGATAATGTTGAGTATCAAGAGATATGTCTCAATACAAACATTTTGTGATGATTACAAGGCAAGTTGAGGTGGCATCCTACTCATCATCAAGCCAATCAGGTTGTGCCATGCCAGAACGTACAAGTTCATTGAACCTGACTCATTCAGGAGATGGAGATAGTGACAAATGGCACTTCATCAAATATTGTTTCACATACCTAACCTATTTTCTCAATTGTTAGAAATCAAGGAAGGGCATGTGTCTAGTTCAATGTAATGATCTCATTGGTCAGAGGGGAGTTTGTTGTAACAAACCCTAGTTAAGGTTTTATTGCTAAATCTTGGCCATTGATTTGAGGATCAATTAGAGCCATTCATTTGTACTGGAAGAGCTATTAAAGCCCTATCCTTCTCATTTTAAGGGTTAATAAGGGCTAAATAGTTCATAGTTAGCAATTAGATAGCAAGTAGAGTAGAGTAGGAGGAGGAAAGAAGAAATTGTTTCCAAGACGTGTGGAAATAAATGCTTGATTTCATTAAAGTTATGGTGGATCTTTGTGTTGTGTTTCTACATTTGCATGGTTTCTTGTTACTTCTCAAAGTTACTTAGAGTTCATTGATCATGGTGGATGCTTATGAAGATATTGTGATGAGTTCCTTCATTCATACTTTTTGTAGTTTGTTGATTGTAAGCTACAGTGTAAAGTTAGCCTAAGTCTAATCATTGTGCTAAGTTTGATTGTGGATACTTGTTCAAGTTGCACCAGCACTGGGTATTTGAGTGATATATTTCTAGTGTGAAAATCTTTGTTATTCATTAGAAGATTGCATCAATCTTGTGTAGTTGTTATCATCATGGCGAAGCAAGGCTTGATATCAAGGAATTTGTCTATCTAAGTATCATCCATTGTCATCATTGTTCTTAGGAGTAGATTAGATTTCCTAAACCCTTGTCTCTTTTATATTCATTTTCCAAGCAAAATAAGTTAGTTTCCACATTCTAGCAGAGTTCAAGCAAAGCATAAGTCCCCTTGTGATTCCAACATAAAACACATCACAATCACCGAGTCTATCCATAGCATTTAAGTCACATAGTTTGCATTGTAAACCTTGGAGTTTCCTATTGGATCATATCATTTAGCATATAAGGCTTCTTTGTGTTGGTTGAAAATTTTGTACACTCGTGAAAGCAAACAAAATTGTGGCTTCAACCACAGTGTGTGAGTATGAAACTCTTCTAATTAAGGGAAGGCTCCCCCTATCTATCTAAAATTGAAATAAAAACAGGATGGGACAGCAGTCTTCCTTCTTTCTTCAAGGAAGCCTATATCCTTTTCTCTCCTTAGAAAAGTGATAGCAAGAAAATGTATAATAATGGTAACAACTTCAAATGAAAACGAGAGAAAGGAAATGAAGTTTCCCGTCACTTCCTTCGGGACGGGACAGCAATATCAAGCTCAAAGACTTGACTATTGGAAGTCCTATCTACCCTTCGCTATACTAAATTTTACAACGAATAAAAGACAATAGCTCAAAGACTGGAATAATCTATTCTTTCAACACAAAGACAAGAACTAATGCAAGCTCAAAGACTTGCTGCTATTTCTTATCAAACAATAATTTTTCCTCAAGAATAGACGCAAGCTCAAAGACTTGCTGCTCCTTCTAGAGATTTTCCTATTTTAATTAATCTTCTCTACTTGCAGCTCAAAGACTTCAAATCAGATTAGACTAAGCTCCTTTAGAAACACTTTGCATGGAAGAAATAAAAAGATTCAAACTCAAACATGTAGCTCAAAGACTCAAAACTTGAGTAATCCTTCTTTATTATTCTTCAAAACTTTCAATTCACATACATAAGCTCAAAGACTTCTTGCTGTAAATTTGGCAGAGTTTTTGCTTGCTTTCCAAAAAGATAAAGATTACAATAGACCCCTCAAGTATTTATAGAAGAGGAGCCTTGAAAAAAAAGGTGGTAGGATCCTAACTAACTTGAGAGATTCTCTCGACCACCAAGACTTATTTAATAACTAACTAAGACTTCATTAAGTAACTAAGACTTATTCCAACTACAGTCCTAATCGGACACAACTTGTAGTTGCCTTACATGTAATTACAAAAGTACAAGTAATGCGTAACTTGCTTTTTACAAAAAATACTTTTATATGTAACTTGTCAAAACAAAATTACAAATGCATAACTAAAACTATTCCATGTGTCTGAAGACACGACTCTAACTGCATCATCCTTTGTCTGTGATAATCTTCATGTCGCTTCAAGATACTAGAACTTGAAGTATTCTTCATGACCATCTTTGTCTTGAAAGCATTCTATGCTCTCAACCACGAATTGTTGTTGTATCTCTTTTTGTATCATCCTCCATTCTTGAAATTTGCTTGCAAAATAAGGCCCATGCCTTAATCCATTGATTTGGTAGATCGTGTGTGCAAACCGGACTGACAAGGGAAGAGATAAATTGATGCGAAAATGGGCTTACAAATGAATTTCGGGTTTTGGAAGCTGCATTACATGTGTGGGATAAACAAGAGCATTAACTTGCAATTGTGGGGAACAAACATGCAACTTCATATGTGTAATGGGTAACTACAAGTTTGCACTTGTAATTGGACCTTTAGAACTCATTTTCAAGTGTTTTTTTTAGTGCATTTTGGACCAATTTCGAGTTCTAGATGGCTGACCGCAGGTAGACTTTAAATGGGGAAAATGAATGAAGGTGTGAAATGAGTGGATAAAATGGTATGTACGGATGATGGAAATGAATATGAAAAGATTTTGGGAAGATCATCTTCAAGTAAATGGGAAGAACTTTCAACATGTAATCCGGTTCTAAAAAACCCCATTTTGAAAGAATGGGTATTTTTCATCTTTGAAACTTGGAATTTAAACAAAAGATGGTTAAATCTTTTATCCGTAAGGGAAGAACAATTATTTTCATCCAACTTGTAATCGAGATTTAAAATCCCGAATACAAGTAAAGAGGGAAAATGGGGAAAAACAATGCAATTCTAAAATTGCATATCAAGGGGAAAATCTCTCTCACAAAAGCCGAATTTTGGGGAAGAACCAACCATTTACAACTAGAAAGGAAAAACAAGAAAACAAGAAAATGAAACAAAGAAAGAAAAGAAATCAAACCTTGCTTCAAACTGAAAAAGCCTTCTTCAAAAAGATGATCAATCTTTGAAAGAAGGAAGGAGAACTCTTAAAAAGAAATTAACCGCATTCCAAAACCCTAGCCACATTTTTTTTTTAAATGCCCAAAACTGAAAAACGTGGCAGCAAATGCATAAGAAATGGCATGGAAAATGGCCAAGACTCTTTCTAACCTCAACGCCTTAGCATACCAAGCCAAAACGATTCATAACATTGCTCATTTGTGGCATTCCAAATGGCAAAAAAACGTGGTTTTTTGAAAAAACGTGGCTGCTGTTATCTTAACCTCCATGTGGCGTGAAAGGTGTTTGAAAATGCATGGAAATAGGAAGGAATCCTAAACGCCTTCCTCCTCGAACAAATTCTCCACAAAATTTTGCTAAAAATCCTCAAAAATGTTTTTCCTTGCAATTCAGGTTTTTTGGAACAAAGTGCAAGTTTGAAATGCATAAACCAATGAAAATCGGGTTTTCGGAGACAAAGTGCAAGTTTTAAATTGTCACTTTATTTCATTTCTAGGCAAAATCGGGTTTTGGAGAGAGATTTGCAAGTTTTAATTACTTGTAAAGGGAAAAGAAAATCCCTACAACAAGTTATACTTTACTTGCACACATGTAATGGGGATTTTAAATCCCTATTACATGTAAAAACCATTAAAGTAGAGGTTTTTGGAGAGAACTACAAGTTTACTTGTAACTTAGCCAAAAAAAATCCATATTTTAACTAAAAAAGCTAAAAAACAATAAAAATAATAAAATCAACAAAGGGGAAATTTAAAACAAATTACAAGTATTCATCTTTTAATAAAAAATGCACATGTAATAAGCTAAAAATTTCCCTACAAAGACCAAAACAATGGACATCATTAAAACTTGTAGTTTGAAGAAAATTCTCCACCTGCAGTCGGGATTTTAAAACCCGAAATTGAAGGAAAGACATAGCAAACGAACCCAGAATTCGACGAAATTCGAAACGTAGTTCGAGGATGGACTAAGGATTAAGCTAGTCCAAGGATTAGTCGAAATTATGCCTCAGGAAGCATGCCATAGAGTAAATTTTTTTCATTTTCTTCACAAAAATTTCATATAATGGTCCTTCATTTTTTAAAACAAAAATGAGAACAACACTTTGTTCAAGAGAGGATAGAATACCTTGGTATTTTATTTTGTACTTGAGATGCATAAAAAACAAATCAATAGATATTTGCACTATGCTCCTTGATTATGGTGCTGAAGGAGCAGCCCATTTCACCAATGTATGGTAATCCACAACAACATACCACTTTGTATGCACTTGAGTTAAGCACGGGGTCTTTGTGGTCTTTAAGAGAAGGGATAAGGTGTCTCAACAGTAAGATAGGCTTGAAGGTACGTGAAAGGCCCTTTCTTTGGAGGTTCTTGGAGATTTTGTTTGAGATATCTTCAAATACAGGAGAGAGGTTGTAAGGGCTTTGGGATGGGGCAGACCTATGGGTTTGGACAAAAAACTAGATTTGGCTTGATTGAAGGATCTTTTTATGTGTATTCTCTTATAACCATTCACTTTGAAAACACGAGAGAGGTGGGCAATCTCTTCGTCAAGATGCTCAGGATCACAATTTCGGAGGGCCCTGATAGCTAAGGTTTTTAAGATGCCATCTTTTTGGGCAAGGTGGTTGTTTAGTCCTTAATGTAAGGTTACTGAATGAACAGATAACACAGTGTTTTCCCCACGTACCAAATACTCATGTAATAGAACAGTCATACATCACAGCATAAATAACAATGATACCAGTTAGACCGGAAGAGTTATATCTTTATTCTAGTGTCCAGAATGTCCATACATAATCTCCCTTGCCGAGGTTCCAACCAAACAATATATAGACCCGACGGTTGGTCAAGTTGCCAACCGTCACCAACTCCCAACTACCCAACGGGAACCTCTCTGCGACAAACATAATCATAAACACAACATAACACACTTATAAATATTATTCTTACTAACATACGTTATTTACCCCTAACATTAGCCCCCCCAAAAACGTAGTCGTCTTCCAGACGACTAAGACAAGAAAAGCTGAAATATATAAAACATAACTAGGACCGAGAAGAGGGAGGAGGCGTCCCTGTAGTGGCCACAGGAGGAGGTTGTTGTCCGGCATGAAGTTTCAGGTTCTTTTTTGCCAACAGTTGTCGTTCCCGTGCTTTCTTTACCATGTGAGCAGCTTCCAGTAGCTTTTTATCGTTTTGTTCTAACTGTGAGGTGAGCTCTGCCACTTGGGCCGCTAGCACCTGCGCCTTCTACTCCTGCATACTACAACGGGCCTCATAGGTGGTCATCTTCATTTCCATCTCCTTCCTCAGATTCCTTTCCACTGTAGCTAATTGTGCCTACTTCTCGCCTTCCTTCTCCAATGTTGTTATGTACAGCTGCTGAGCTTCTTGCTCCACCTGGTGCTGCCGCATCTGCAAGTACACATCCCGGAAGGCTCTCCATGCTGCAGAAGGTGGTGCCCAAGGTGCCTGTGCCTCCCACCAGGTGCCAGTGGGTCCAATTCTGAATCATCTCTCGCGTACTATGGTCCGGCCACCCTTGCTGCTCAAAGTGGCGTGCAAACTCGTCCGCACACCCCGCAGTCATGAAGTGACACAGCTGTGTAGCGTCGGCTGAATTGTCGGCCTCCATCTATCCAGTAAGTTGTGCCATGTTGCGTGCAACATTGGAGAGCCCCTGTATCTCTCCCAAGAATCCCCAGAGTGAGCCTGCTGGATCACTCGGATCTGGTGGAGCGATGTGGAGCCCTGCTAGTGATCCCTTTGGTCCACTGCTCTGCTTGTCACTCCCTGGGTTCTAATGCTCTCGATCAACGGGTCTCCCTCCGTCCAGTTCTAAGATAGTAATATCTCTGTCTGGAGTCATGCGCGCCCCAATGGCCATGTTATGCGATGCAGGGGAGGGGGGAAGGTGCGAGGCGAGTGCGAACTGCCCTAGCCATCCATCTAGCGAGGCGTCTATATCTTCGTCCATGAGAGTATCCAGTGCTGCCACTGCCTCCAGGTCATCCTCAGTCATCTGTATATTCCCTGTCTCCTTCCCTGTTGGAGTCGTACTAGTACCTGCTGGGGTCGTACCAGTATCTGCTAGGACCATACCAATATCTGATGAAACCGTACCAGTGCATGTACCTGCTCGTACCATACCAGTTCCTGTTGGGACCGTATCGGTACCTACTCCTGCTGGTACCGTACCAATCTCTGTCGTACCAGTGTCTGTCGTACCAATGTCTGTCGTACCCTTCGTGGTTTCTGCTACAAGTACGACCAAGCTGATCTGTGGTAGTGATACCCGCCGCTGTGCTTGAGATTCCCCTTCGTTGATTTTTCGGAACAGAACCCCTACTAGTCGTACGTCTCCCATGGGGCTGGCCACCATGAGCGCTTCCTGTGGTACCAAGTGTGCCAAGGATAATTTCGAAGGTGTGAACTTTACCCTCGTACTTTTCCATTAGGCCCATAACCCTCCATGTTGTTCCTCCTCTTCCTCCTCTTCCTGCTGTTGCGACTCTGTTTCCCCTTCCTCCTCTACAACTGTGTGTCCTGCCAGATGGGACCCCTCGTCACCACTTTCCTGCACCTCAATCTCTTCCACCTCCTCTGAATCCTCTACACTGCTGACATCTTTGACCTCTATAGATGCGTCCAGTTTTCTTCTCTTTTTGGTTGGTTGCACGGTGTCACCTAGTGTGTCCAGGTGGGTATAGTAGTAGATGGTAGGTTTATTTGGTTCCACCCGTCCGTGCGGTTCGAATGTTCCCCACATTTCTGGTGGTACTTGCAGGCGTACAACGTCCAGAAATAAGCTAATAGCATGATGGCACATGTAGAACGTCTTGTGTTCCAGCCTCAAAAAATCATGGATTCGTTCTGCCAAGCATTGCCCCCAGTTGTACACCTTCCCACATTTAATCCCATTCATTAATCCTATCATCCAGACAGCTATGTCAGATGCACGGCTAGCTTCAGTAAGGCGACTTTTGACTAGGTCCATTAACATCCTCCATTCTCCTGGTGCGATAAACGCACGCTTCATTCCTCTGTCGTTGGCCCAAGCACTCTTCCACTGTTCCTCCGTGAGATCGTCTCTGCATACCAAATCCATCAACCATTTCTTTTTTTCCTTGGTGAGTTTTTTGGTTGGTTTGGCCACAGATGCCCCTTTCTCGAATATACCAAATACAAATCCTCTGGTTTAAACGAAACTTGGACTGTGCACCCTTGAAACTGAATGACTGAATCTCGTTCCTGTGGGTTGTATCTGGATACCATGGTACGCAGAACTGGCTCGAAATCCTTAATACTAAATGTGGGCATTTGGATGGCATGGTCAACCTGGGCCTTCCTGAGAGACTCCTTAATCACATGGTCCAAAGGGGTTTCTTCCCACCAGGTACGGCATTCACTGTCGGTGACACTTTCAAACTCTACATTCTCTGCTATGAACCCCTCTCGATCCTTCTGAGCCTTTGATCAGTTCCTGGCTTTCTTGCTACTAGCTAGTTCTGTAGTCATGGCTACGCTGTAACTGCCCTGTTTTACTTTTCGTCCTTTGTCCTGTTCATGGTCGTTATTATAACTATCGGAAAGAGTGTTTCGCCAGTTTGTACGGCCCATAGTACCACCCAAGGTTTTCTTACCGTACAGCTTCCCTAATGTGCTTTGCCAAACGACCCTCTTGCTTCTTATATCTGCCTACTTGTACGGACTATTGCGTACTGGTCTTCGTACAGTACTTGTTTTCTTGTTCGTACGACTTCCTTCTTCCCTACGTGAACCACCGAACACTGGTGTACCTACTCTTAGCTGACCGTACAGTATATGTTGAGCTTCGTACGGAATATGGCACCGAGGTTGCCTGTCGTACGGGATACTTCGTCGACTTTGGTGCCCTCCATACGAACCAAGTACGGCCACCGTACGTCGCACACCTTCCCTCCAGATGCTCCCCGTATAACGTACACCGTACGGTTTATTCAATATACTGCTTTTCCTTGTCGTGTTCGTACGCATAGGTCGTACGATATAGACCTCGAGATGCTTCTCGGGCACCATACGGGTTATGCGATAGTCTGTTTCCCCTTGTCGTGTTTGTATGCGTAGGCCGTACGCCATACAGTGTAGACTTCTGATTCTCTTGCTTCTCAGCTCGTGCAATCCGTACCCTATACGGATTTGTCACTACTTCTCCACCCGACTTTGCATCCGTACGATGTACTGACAGAAGTTCCTTCCTCTACTCAGTCGTACAGTTACCTTCCTTCGTCCTCTCAATTCCGCCTGGCTGTCGGGTTCACTTTGCTGCCTTCCCTGCTCTGTGCACATGGGGTCTCTTGGAGGTTTTTATAATCACTTATCCTTGTCAGGGTTAGGGTTAGGTGCAAATGTTTTATTAACTTAATATAAAATAAATGCCTTTTTAGCAGTCTTAATTTTTCCATAGTTATTTTGCTTATATTTTCCTAGCATTTCAATTTTTTAATACTCGCCAACTTTGACTTTTTTTCTTTCTCCCCATATTTCTCTTCCTTACCCTTTAGTACCCCCTTCTTTAACAGTCGTTTTACTTCCTTTATTTGGCAAGGCTTTTTAAATATCAGTCTCCATACCTTTAGTTTACCAAGGTATCCCTTGGTCAGGTTGTGCCTTCTAATTGGTCTTCTGGGGTCCATTGGCCAGTTTATTGCGTCTGCCCTTGCTGCTGAATGATCTTTCTACCCCCTTTGTTTTCTCCTTGTTGGCCAGATACCATGCTTCTTTTTCACCTTCTTCACCGTTCCTTTGTTCCTCATCCTGTCTTCCTTCCATTTCTTGTTTGGTTCCTGTTCAGTGTCTTCATCCCCATTGTTGTTCCTCTTCACCCCTGAGGGATCGTTGGGCGTCTTCATTCTTATCTCTGAGTCGTGCAACCACATACAGACGTGTCGGAGTCTCCTATAACATTCTTGTGCACAACATGTCCCTACGTACTCCAAGTCCCATATCTTGTCCACCAACGGAGCAGGTCCCACACCCTTGTATCGACCGTCAATGTAGCGATCGCCGTACTATTGATACCATTTTACTTTCTCTCCATCAACCTCCGATGGCCCCGTGGGGTTAGGGATCACCTGGTACAATGAATTGGGTCCGGCTTCTACCTCGCCTGACTGGGAGGCGAGGACGAATAGATCTATTTTCAGCACCATTTTTAAACAAGGACATAGGGTTACTCCATATACCTCTAAGTCGAGTTCCTTCTCCAGGTCCACTAGTTCCTCCTCTTTATTTGTGTTCTCCGCTCTCCTCCGAGATTCTGCTTCTTCATCAATATCATATGCTACGTACCCTTCTCGAGGTCCTTCGTATGGGGCCCGCTTCCTCCAATGTCCTGAAACCCGCACCCACATAGCTGGGTCCCCAAAATACGCATTCGTGAGGTGCTTGTGGATCCTAGGAACCGCCACACCTTCCACCCTTTTCGGTACAAGTCGTTCTTCCATGGCCGCCAAAGGCTTCGCCTAGTCGTCATCTCTCCGATAGGGTTCTCCTTTCACCACTGGGTCTTCTTCGACTTCCTTGCTCCAGCCAATGGTCCAGTGCCCTCTGGTGGCGTATCCCAGCATGTTAATCTCAATCACAGGTTTATTCCATTCTTTGTAGATTTTCAGCTTGGAACCGTTCACTGGGTCTCTGATCGGATTGTTGTCCAGAGTCGAAAGCTTTACTACCCCGTTCCTATCGACCTCTCTGATCTTATAGGGTTTGAGCCAACGGACCTTGAACTTCCCTGGTCGAAGTTCGTTTCAGCCATTATACTTCAAAACTAACTGCCCCGGCTGGAAGTTGGCCCACCGTAGATGCTGGTCATGCCAATGCTTTCGTCGGTGTTGCGCCACCTCCGTCGCCCATTGTGCCACCAGTCGTCGTTCATCCAGTTTTATCAGGCCGCCAAGCCTTGTATTCAAGCTCTCTTCGTCCTCGAGTCTGTTCTCCACCGCCACCCAAAGGCTCGGTACAGTGTACTCCACTGGTACTACTGCCTCCTACCCGTACATGAGTTGGAACGGGGTATGCCCAGTAGTGACTTTGTATGTTGTATGGTATGCCCATAGCACGGCTAGTAGTCTTTCCTCCCAGTCTTCCTATTCCACCCCACATGATTCGTAGATTATTGATACCAACACCTTGTTGGTTGCTTCTGCCTATCCATTAGCTCGAGGATAGTAAGGGCTAGATAGGTTATGGAATATTTTAAATTCTGCGGTCATGGTACGAATTACTTGATTGACAAAGTGCACTCCCCTGCCACTGGTGATTTGAAGGGGTATCCCATACCTTGTGACAATCTGTTCGTACAAGAACTGTGTCGTACTCAGAGTCGTGTTGTCCGGCAAGGCCCTAGCTTCTCCCCACTTGGTGAGGTATTCCGTGGCTACTACAATATATTTACACCTATGCATGTTACTTAGCTTCAAAGGTCCCACAAAGTCCAAACCCCACTGTTCGAATAACTCCTACGGCTGTGAAGGAAAGAGAGGCATGAAGTCCCTCTTGAGTGGTTTTCCCACTCGTTGGCAAGTGTCACACCCAATCACCCACTCTTGAGCGTCGGTGTGTAGAGTTGGCCACCATAGACCGGCCAGAAGCACTTTCCTGGCAGTTGCATCTGGTCCCATATGTCCGCCTGCTAACCCGTCATGTGCCTCCTTCAATACACCACGAATTTCCTCGTCCATGACACACCTCCTCAAGATTTGGTCGGGACCCATTTTATATAGAAGCCCATTAATTAGTTGGAAGGTCTTGCTCTTCAGTGCCAGCTTCCTCCGTTCCCCTGAAGGCATCTCTTGGAAATGTGGAGGTAGATAGGTACTGGCCTATCTTTTCATACCAGGCTGGTAGTATTGCAATTTGGAACAAGTGTGCATCTAGAAAGTCTTCGTTCACTCCCTCGGCTAGTTCCCCTGATCTGATCCTTGATAGTTGATCGGCTATTACATGGGACTTTCCTGGCCGTACGATAATGGTGAAAGTGAATTCTTGCAAGAGTAGTAGCCATCGACTTACCCTACCCTAGATGATTGGTTTATTTACCAGGTACATTAGTGCCTGATGGTCCACATAAAATGTGAACGGTGTAGCCAACAAGTAGTGTCGGAACTTCTGTACTGCGTACACCATCCCTAGTGCCTCTCGCTCCATTGTATTGTAGTTTCGTTCAGCCCTTGCCAGGAGTCGGCTTGCGAAAAAGACGGAATGGTCCAGTCCTTGCGCCCCTAGTTGCGCAAGGGTAGCACCAATTGCAAAGTTGGAGGCATCGACGTGTACGTGAAACTCTTTGTTCCAGTCCGGGTATACCAATATCGGTGCACTCACCAGCGGATCTTTCAAGGCTTTTTCCTGCTCCGTACCCCATACGAACGACTCCCTTCCTTGTCAGCTTATCTAAGGGCCAGAAAACTTGCGCAAAGCCTTTGATGAATCTCCGGTAGTAGCCGACATGGCCCAGGAATGATTTCACCCCTGTCACATTTGTTGGGCTCTCCATGTTGACAATTACTCCTATCTTGTTCAGGTCTGTCTTCAAACCTTCCTTACAAACGATGTGGCCCAGAAGCTTCCCTTGTGGTACCATAAACCTACATTTCCTTGGGTTCAGGGCTATCCTAGCCTTCCGACACCTTTCCATACACTCCTCCAGGGCCTTCAAATGGGTGTCCTGATCGCTAAAGATCGACCAGTCATCCAAGAATGCCCTGAAGTTTCCTACGGACATTTTGTCAAAAATGTGCAAAATTATTCTCTAAAAGGTTGCAGGTGCATTGCATAGTCCGAAGGCCATGCAATTATAGGCATACACCCCTTCCTCCACCACGAATGTGGTCTTCAGCTTGTCTTCTTCCGCGATACTTATCTGGTTGTACCCGGAGAATCCATCCAGGAATGTGTATATCTCATGCCCGGCGACTTCTTCCAGGATGCTGTCAGTGAATGGGATCGGAAATGGATCCTTGATGGTTACGACAATTAACTACTGGTTAAATGGTCGGCCCGTTAATTCCTTCCGCCTGCCACCATAGTTATCTCCAGGTTCGTTCAGGCAATGGCGCCAAAATGTTTAGTCCTTAATGTAAGGATGGTGAATGAACAGATAACACAGTGTTTTCCCCACGTACCAAATACTCATGTGACAGAACAATCATACATCACAGCATAAATAACAATGATACCAGTTAGGCCAGAAGAGTTATATCTTTATTCAAGTGTCCAGAATGTCCATACATAATCTCCCTTGCCGAGGTTCCAACCAAACAATATATAGACCCAACGGTTGGTCAAGTTGCCAACCGTCACCAACTCCCAACTACCTGACGGGAACCTCTCGACGACAAACATAATCATAAACACAACATAACACACTTATAAATATTATTCTTACTTACGTTATTTACCCCTAACAGTGGTGATGAGAGCCAGCATGAAGTTAAAGGTTGGTATGGGTGGATTTGCAGAAGATTCAATGAGCTAAGGATCCATCAGGTTTCCTAATGAGTAAAATATCAAGAGAAGGGAGTCGGTTGTCAGTTTCAAGCTCTTTGGTGAAAGAACTGCTATAAGCTATGTTGCTAAGATGTACATGAAATTCTTCAAGGTTTTCACGTCCAATACTATTATTTACTAATCATCCAAAATAGTAATGGAATGCAACACCCAATATTATAGAAAATATCAACCACCATAATGATCAATGAAATCCCACGCTCCCTATGAATATCTAGCATGAAGAGTTAAATTGCCCCAACACAATGATATTATTCAATCTTGGCATCCATGTCTTACCTAGCAACCTTCAAACCTCTAAAAACCATATATTTGTCTTCAATCCAATCTCCAAATCAAATCTACAATCCTTATGCCAAAGCTGAGACTCTAAATAAATCTCACTGCAATAACTAGGGTAGATCTTTTGTAATGTCCCCATTTTAGCAGACATGGTTTTTTGGGTGATTAGCCTATCATTCTGACCCTCGTAGGCTAATGAGTATGGATAGAGGGTCTTCCGAGGCTTGTATCGTCTCCAGAGTTCAGTGTGTTTCGATCTGGCTTTCATTTGGTATCATTTGGACTTCATTTGCTATACTTACTATTTATAGAAAGTTGAGATGTTAGAGATGGACCCCTTCTATTTTTAGTAAAGGGGTATGATCATATGAAGCTTCATCATGTCGGCTCCCAGTTTAGACGGCATTCAAAAATGTTGAGTATTAATGGAGTTATTAATGTTTATTTAGTTTAAATAAACATTAATGTTTGAGCTTATATTATTAAGTTATAATATAATTTTATATTATAACTTAAGTAAGGGTCCAAGTATCATTAAAGGGGACCATTTAATTAATTAAGTGTGGCTCTTTTACGAAGGTGAAATATTAAATGACAAAGTGAAAATATTATATCATTAAATGTCATTTAATATCATTAATTGATTTAATGCCTTATTGGAGAAAATCGAACCTTCATGGGAAATATATATAAGGCTTTTGAAAAGAAGAGAAGGGGGATTTATCATTGTTATTTTTGATGAGAAGACTTGTCTCTTGGCTTTGGAGAAGAAGTTGGGGTTTCTACAGCTTGTCCAGAGTATCGGCATTGGAGAACGTGAAGACTTCATTGCATCAGCAATCTGAGGGTGTGAGATATTCATCTGAAGTTGCTCCTAAGGTTGGCTTCATCCAGAAGTTGACATTGTGCTGATTGGGGATTTATTTTCAGATTTATTGGCATAGCTGAGGGCATATGTATATGGCAGACTGAGAACATCATACAGAGGGTTTATTTGCTGCTACAGTGTCGTGAACAATGCGCGTGAACAGTGCGCATGAACAGTGCGCTACAGTACCCGTGAATAATAACACTACAGTACCGCACTACAGTAAATGCTACAGTACCACACTACAGTAAATGCTACAGTACCTTGCCAATTTTGTGGTCTTTGTGGAGACCAAATTGGAGATGTTTGTTCAGATTTATGATGAAGATTGAATAAGGAGTCTTTGGCTGCTTCTTCTACATTCTACAAACCCCTGTAGCCACCTTCATCACCTACAGATTGGGGTCGATTGATATTCCAGGTTGCATTCAACATTGATCAGCCACTTAGCTTTCATGCCAACTGTTTGCTTAAATGCCTAATGGCTGTAGGTGTACTTTGGGATGCATGACAAGTGTTTGTCTTAATGTCTACTAGTTGTACTAGTTAATTTCAGTCATTCCATGTGTGTGTAAAGTCTAAAACAGCTAGCATATCATTTCTATAACAACTTTGCATTGTTAAAAGCTTTCCATAACTTCATTTGCAGCATACAAACCCAAAGAAAACAAATAAAGAATTCTCTACAGCGGCTTCAAACATTGTATGCCAAGTGTTTGACAATATTCCTTGGGGTTCAAATAAGCGAAACAGGGTCAGATTAGCCAAGGGATATTACAGTGGTATCAGAGCAATTTCCTGCCAACTTGTTGGGTAGATTGATTCAGCTAGTTAATCATGGTTACTTCAAGTACCCAAAATCAGTGGGACCAGATATTGAAGCAAGTGTATTCCTCACTGGAAAAGTTAAAACAAAACCAGAAGAAGCTGGATGAATTGATTTCACACCCTGCAAAACTTGATAGAATTGCTCGGTATATGACATCTATTTTTAAGGATAAAAAGGTGAAACTTGAAGAGAATGTGGTGATTATTGGCACTGAAGAAGCTGCTATCAGTCATGATAACAAGTCTGATTTTCATGACAGCAGCCTTGTACTTGAGCGTAATGATGATTTGAAAGTCATGGAAAGTTCAAAAAGTGTTGTGGGAGTGACCTTGAGTATTGGCACTCGTGATACAAGTGTCAAGAATGAGGATTGCATGGGAATTTTGGCTCATAAGAGTTTTGATCTACATGCCAGCAGTGATGAAATTTTGCATCAGCATGAGAGAGCAGTGACTACACATGTGCAAGATGCTTCTATTAAGTTGCCGCATGAAGGTACTCGAGATTTGGGTACTAATGGGGTAATGTGTGATGTGGATTCATGTCATTTAGAGTCTGATTTTTCAGATCAGACCTTAGGAAACAAGTTTGAAGATTCATGCTTTGGCATAGGATCCCAGAATCATAAGTTGGATGGCCATGTAGTTACATTGGAAGTGGAAGTGTGTGAAGATATTGTCATAACAACAACTTCTACCTTGCCAGTTGAGCCATCCTACGAGGTACATAGCAGTAATACCTTAGATATTGATGTGTGCACAATTGATTGCACACATGATGTTGTTGATCACGAGGTGAGTGATGTTGAATCAGTTTCATACCATAGTGCAGATTTGGGTGGAAAGAATGAGTCACAGGGGTATCATCATCTGGCTGGGCAGTTGAAGGTTAATGATGATATGATTGCTACAACTTTGGAGCATTTTGATGTCGCTCGACAAATGTTAGCGACCTTTGGTTGGAGTACTCCTGAGACATATGAGCACGGTGATAGTAGCCTTTCCCTAGCAGAGTTCCATGCACTCCGAGCAGCTATTGGGATAATGAAACAGAATTACTTGCAGTTACTTGCTGATAGGGATTATCTTCTCGAGTGGGATTGCACTTGATACGATGCACTAAAGGGAAAGGAGGAGGAGGTTGATGAGCTCACCCATGAGCTTGAGGTGACTATGGACTCGTTGGAGAGCGCTCAGTCAGCCCTTCGTGAGTCACAGTCACAGGTTGAGGAACTTACCGTGGCATTGAGTTTAGCACAGTCTTCACCATCTATGGATACAGTTGAGTTTCCTATAGCATCACTTGGTGATGAGTTTACACCCACAGGTTGTAGTGATGGGTATGTTGACGACGTGGTTACATCCGTCACTGATGCAGGTACAGGTGACTTAGCTGGGATGAGTATGTGGGTTGAGAGTAACAAAGAACCACTCGTTGCATCAGGTTCTCCCGAGGTTAGTGCTATGACAAATGATGCAGGTCAGATTGTTGATAGCTCTTGTGTGGCAGTGGTGGACTCTCCAGAGAGTTGTGTGTTAGTAGGCGACGTTACTCCATCCACTTCACATGGAACTCGCATAGTTTCATCTGGTTGGGAGTATGGCTCTCATGTAGATTTGTTTCCCTCTCCTGGAAGCAAATCTGTTACTTCATCCCATGCAGCTGATTTTGGACGCCAACTGCTTGTTTCTCAGAGTCAGAGTGATCAGCTGCAGGTCTTAGAGGATAAGGTTGACTTAGCCTTATAATGTTTTTACTGCACAGATTCATTTATTGAGTACCTTCTTGAGAGTCCTGAGTTTCGAGAGGGTCCGTTTGGAGCCACCAAGGATACTCTCATCCGAGGTTCTCTCGCCATCAGGCGTGGTGTGGGAGTAATTATTGATACTCTGACTACAATGCTTCCTAATAGAGATTTTGTGATTGGGTTTGCAGAGAGTGTTACCAGAGCCCCTACCCAATCAAGTGTTTGGGGTCAGAGATTGGAGCCATTTCATGATTCCAGTATTGTTAGAGATGAGCCCTTGACCGAGGTTGGAGCGTTTTATTGCAACTACATAGTGAGGAGTGCTCATCACTTTTCTTTTGATCCACACGTGGAGGACTTGATGATGCATCGATGTGGATTGGCTTCAGGATTATACCATCCATTGTGGGATGGAGAGTTACCATTTTCAGTAGATGGAACTAGCAGTTGCAAGTACCCGACTCAGTTGATTGTTGGTGGCTACTTTCTCGAGCAGTGTTCAGTTTCCCATCATGTTGATGTGTATCCGGTGGAGATTGTTACTCCTATGACACAGAGGCTATCTTTGGATACATGGCTTCAGAGAGACTATGGTGACAATGGGCGTGATGGTTTAGTTGGATATCACATCCATGAGCGTTTAGCAGAGGTTGTGGAGAGATGTTGCGTAGCAGATGTTTCTAGGTACTCCTATCTTCACAGTACAGATGGATGTGTGTATAGATTGCACTGGGATCCAGGTTATGACAGAGTTAGTGTTGCACTTTGGATAGGTCCCATGGGTTGGCTTCACCACATCTCGCATGGTGAAGTGGCGATCAGTGTTGAGCAGCGAAAGTCTAATGGAGGTTTACATGGCAGATTTCTACCCTGGATTTGGAATCCAGGTATACTATGTGGGACACTAGTGAGTATGTTGAGGGATCCTTTGTGTGCATCCGAGTTCTAGTTGGTGTTCCTTGGTAGGTTTCATTGCATGTACATGGTGTGCATCGTTGGTAGTCTCATTTCAAGTTCTCATGTACATGATTTGTCTCAGATGCATAGTTCAGTTGCGCATGTGTTAGATGATATGTTTGGTAGCTTATCTTGCGCAGTTTTGGGAAGCAAACATTGTCAGTTTTCAGAGTTGCTTCCCCTTGATGTTCATGTTCTTGTGACACCTGTTGTTGAGGTTGATTTAGTTTGGCAGGTCTTGTTAGTTGTGCCCTTGGTGTGGGCATTACAGGAGTTGGTTGGTAATACCAGGGACATTACACAGGTCTTCATTTGGGATCCAGGTGGAGGAGTTTCTTTGCAGTCGATATTGCTTGGGGACAAGCAATTTCAGGAGGGGCGGACTGTAATGTCCCCATTTTAGCAGACATGGTTTTTTGGGTGATTAGCCTATCATTCTGACCCTCGTAGGCTAATGAGTATGGATAGAGGGTCTTCCGAGGCTTGTATCGTCTCCAAAGTTCAGTGTTTTTCGATCTGGCTTTCATTTGGTATCATTTGGACTTCATTTGCTATACTTACTATTTATAGAAAGTTGAGATGTTAGAGATGGACCCCTTCTATTTTTAGTAAAGGGGTATGATCATATGCAGCTTCATCATGTCGGCTCCCAGTTTAGACAACATTCAAAAATGTTGAGTATTAATAGAGTTACTAATATTTATTTAGTTTAAATAAACATTAATGTTTGAGCTTATATTATTAAGTTATAATATAATTTTATATTATAACTTAAGTAAGGGTCCAAGTATCATTAAAGGGGACCATTTAATTAATTAAGTGTGGCTCTTTTACAAAGGTGAAATATTAAATGACAAAGTGAAAATATTATATCATTAAATGTCATTTAATATCATTAATTAATTTAATGTCTTATTGGAGAAAATCGAACCTTCATGGGAAATATATATAAGGCTTTTGAAAAGAAGAGAAGGGGGAATTGATCATTGTTATTTTTGATGAGAAGACTTGTCTCTTGGCTTTGGAGAAGAAGCTGGGGTTTCTGCAGCTTGTCCAAAGTATCGGCATTGGAGAATGTGAAGACTTCATTGCATCAGCAATCTGAGGGTGTGAGATATTCATCTGAAGTTGCTCCTAGGGTTGGCCTCATCCAAAAGTTGACATTGTGCTGATTGGAGATTTATTTTCAGATTTATTGGCATAGCTGAGGGCATATGTATATGGCAGACTAAGAACATCATACAGAGGGTTTATTTGCTGCTACAGTGTCGTGAACAGTTTGCTGCTGTCATGACATTGAAATTTGGGCAGAATTTATAATTGTTGGAGGCCGTACTATAGCAGCAGCAGCCACACATGTTGCTTCACAATTTACATGGTATTTGAGTTGCTACATTACCCACAACGTAGGCGCTTCATTGGATCAGGTTCTCTTGCATTTAATTTCAGTATTTAATAGACTTTCGAAGTTGGTTGTATGCTGCCATTGTACTCAGACCTGGGTATTTTGTTTCATATCATATTCAGCTGTAAGCCAAGAGTCTTGGCCCTTTCATATTTGTAGTAATTGGGACATCAATAAAAAGGAGTTGCATATGGTACATTTGTAGTATTTATTTCAGTTTGCAAGATAACTGTTTGTCTTAATGTCCCTAGCTGAAAGTCAACATTTCATAATAGGAATTGCATGGCAAATGTTCGATAAAATGCTTATGGCTGTAGCTCTCATTTCCATACTCTAGTTGCATGCCAATTGTATGACGAAATGTCACTTGGTTGTAGGTGATTAGTATGCATATAGAAGTCATATATGTGCATTGTAAAAGTTCAAGATGAGTCATTCTTGCATTTAGATTATAGTTTAGTCATTGTAGCATTGATCAGCCACTAAGCTTCATGCCAACTGTTTGCTTAAATGCCTAATGGCTGTAGGTGTACTTTGGGATGCATGACAAGTGTTTGTTTTAATGTCTACTAGCTGTACTAGTTAATTTCAGTCATTTCATGTGTATGTAAGCTCTAAAACAGCTAGCATATCATTTCTATAACAACTTTGCATTGTTAGAAGCTTTCCATAACTTCATTTGCAGGCTACAAACCCAAAGAAGACAAATAAAGAATTCACTACAGCGGCTTCAAACATTGTATGCCAAGTGTTTGACAATATTCCTTGGGGGGTTCAATAAGCGGAATAGAGTCAGATTAGCCAAGGGATATTACATCTTTCACCACCATGATTATTCTTCTCCAAGAGGGTTTCTATCCTCTAGAAGGCTAAGCTGAACCAAGTTCAATCTCCAAACCACAAGGGTTTCACCAAAGAGAAAAAATCAAATAGTCTACATAATACAAATGAGCCCTTGAATTGCCTTATATACTTTTTCCCACCAAACTTTTTGGAAAGCACAATTTAAAATTCACCTTTTTAATTAAGATTCCATTTTAGCTCTAAAAGACCATTTTATTAAAATAATGATAAATTTGATATGCAAGGTCCTAGTTTTACGCATCCATGATTTAAAACTTTTCATCCTCTTTCCAACGAGCTATAACACTAAGGTGCTTTATAAATAATTTAAATATTATTAAGAAACCTTAGTAATATAATTAAATAAAAACCAATAACACACCCATTTTGCAAAAACTGTAGAAAAGCATCAACTTTGAGCTCGACCAGGTGACTTACTATAAATAGACGCTCTCTCCAAGAATCTTGGAGAACACACCAAAAGTCAAAAATCACTTTGAAAAGATGCATAAATGTCCTCGAAACTAATCAAGCTCACTAGCAATATCAAATAATCCCTTTGACAAGGTTGACACTCACCAAAAAGGTCAGAACCAATCGCAATGCTAAAGAACCCAAAAATGGGGACAATATAAAGTATCACTACCAAAATAGTACCACTCCAAATAATTAAATTTTAGCTTGCACAATTTGTTTTTATTTGACGGTTCATTTCAAATTCCAAGGAGCACACATGTCACCTTCATGAAGGACAATCACGGTTCAGCTTCTAGATTGTAAAGAAATAAAATATCTGGTTAGATTGAAAAACTCAGTTGAAGAAATACATCTCTCCCATAGGAATTTCCCTCCTTTTAGATTCTCTTTTGCAACATAATCCTATTGTTGAGTGACTTAAGTCTTGTTAATTTTCATTTCCTAACTGCTCATTTTTTGTTCATAACACATTAATCCATAGCTACCGTATGTCCTAGATTAAAACTTATTTCAAATCACCAATACTATGATTTCACATTACAAAAGAAATCAATAGCCAAAAGGAACAATTGTATGAATAGACACTGACAACATTATCAAACATAATCATAAGACTATGACAAATCAATCTAATATTGGAAAACACATTTAAACAACATAAATATTATATAGTTGGTTGAAAAAAAATTACATGGTAAGCTTTATCTTGGATATGAAGATAAGAAGGATAAATAAAGAAAAAACAATGCAAGTGCATCATCTAGAAAAATGCGAACTTTTCTCTAAACAATGTGAAAGAAATTCAGTGAAGTGTACCTTGTTACCCTTCAATGCTTCTTGAAAAATAAAAATACTTTCTTTAGGACCAAATGATTCAAGTTCAACAGAAGGTTCCCCTGCATTTGTATTTATTTTCCGCCAAATTTGTATTTGTGGCAACTTCTTCCATTTAAATTCAATATTAGTCATCATCTCATAGATTGATGGGCACTCAACCAACTGCAGTTTCAATAGAACATCTTTAGTTGCAAGCATGTTAGTAGTCTTGTGTACAACAAATGCAAGCATGACCTTGTATAAGATAAAGTGGACATTAAATCACCAAGGAAATAAACTCATTCAATACAACATTCTTCATTCAATATTAACATCCTCACATATGTCCATGTCAATTTTTACGAAAAAATGGAAAGATTGAACTCAAACAAGGAACATATATATATTAATGTTAGCAAACTTAGCTGCAGTGGTACAACATTAAGAAAACAATTTTTTTATGACTTAAAGAGACAAGGTATCTATTGCATTGAGCTGAGTAAGAAAGGAGCAAATGGACCTATTTGACTCTCCATCTAAGACGTAAGAATACTTCAAATTTTATTCTCTAACTGATAATAGATATTACTGTTTGCTAATTTCTAAATAGTAAACATGTTTAGTAAGAAGGCTATTTAGGATTCAAATTGATAAACATTAGTCCGCACTGTTGTCCACTTAAATATGCAATATACGAGATAACAGTGCATAGAAATAGTGTCTTGTGAACATTTTAAATTTAAACAATTCGGACAAAAGTTGAAACTAAATTTTCTTAAGTAAATAATTCTTACCTTCAACTTATAACTATATTATTTTCCAAAAAACAGGATTATACATGAAAGAAAAATCAATAAGATGACTACAAGCTAAAGACAAACATGATAAATCAAAGAGAACATTAAGATCATGGAAAAGTCTCAAATCGAGAAACGATTACAATCCTTTACAGAATATAGTTGAGGTCACAAAGAATATAATGCAGTTTATGGCCCTCATATAGGATCTTAAGTCTCCCTAGAAGAGGCACCAAGAAGCTACAGATCTATGGGGACTTGATCTTAGTAATTGAAATTATGATGAAAGTTTATTCTATAGCCTTGGTAGAGAGACCCTAGACATGACCTCTCCATCCGTCTTATTCAAAGCCATAGGGTATGATGAGTTAAGATTTAAATTTTTACTGATCCTAATATTCCATCAGAATCGCAATCCAAATGATTATAAGAAATAGGCAGACTGCTTTTATGCACAATCATTCTTTCTTGGCTAAAGTTAAAGAAAATATGTCACATTTTTATAAGAATCAAAATACTTTCAAATTTTACTTAGTGATAAATATGGTATGAAGACTATCATATATTTCAATACCATGGTATGAAAACCATCATATATCTTGATACTTGTTTTATTTTGAAACTTTCATAGGGGTGTAACATGCACTAATCCTAGTTTTGAGTGATGCAAGCTTGCAGGACCTTGAGATGGCCCCACATCAAATATACTAGGCAATAGAAAATTGAGCTATGTTCTCAAATTTAAGACTACATAGAAGACTAGAAAGGATACCCATAATCACACTCATCTGCATATCATGAATTGCTATCCAATGAAAACTGATTGGAAGGTGGATAGAAGAAAGATCATTGAATTCGGGTCCACAACTCCAATCCTATCTTAAAAGCATGTTGCTGGACTCTGCACCTGGGTCCCAAATCCTATGCTCAACTTCAATTTCATCACTGGAATCAAAATGAACTTCATCGTCCAACTCCAAGAATGGATTATCATGTCATAATAGCATCTACCTCAAACAAAAGATTATCAATAGACTAAAGATAGTCCTTAACTCTAAATTCATACCAATGTTCTTGTTGGTCCAAACTTCTATTATATGATCTTTTGGGACAATGATCCAGATCATAGATTTCTTGTAGGCTGTCAAGTTCCTTAATCACCTCCTTGATCTCCTCGATCCTTTGTTCTCCTACTCTCTAAAATGATTAGTGACAACAATCTGATTTTCTGCTTTTCGTAAGGCCTTTTAAACATCTATCAATTTAACCTTCGTTCTCTTATACAAATCTAAGGTTTCATTTGCAACCTTTGTAGCCATATCTCTATCATGGATTACATGCAAGAAGGTTGATTTAATTTCTGTGGTAAATCTGTTTCCAATATCATTCTGCAGAATTATAATTATGATGTTGTATATTATAAAAGTATAAATGATTATAATGTTGCATGTATGCTGTAAAATTCATATGTATGTAGGGTTAATAATGAGAATGAAGAAAAATATAATTGTAGGCTTAACTTATGAATTTAAAGAGCGATAATGAATTAAAGAATACTTCTGAATATAGGTTAATTTACGAATATATATATTACTGAATGTTTACTTATATAGGTATCCATGCATAATATTTATGTATATCTAGGAACAATAAAGAGGATTAAAAAGTATGTAAATGTAGACGTAAATTGTGAAATGGAAAATGATAATGAATTATACAATGTAATATGAATAATGTGACTTTATGATGGAGGCTATAGGGAGGAAACTCCCTTAGCCTAATGGAGGGATTATGATAATCCTTGGTAGGCAGTATATACTGAATTTCTATATGCATATATGTTATGGCTTGGTTGACAAAGTCATCCAAGAAGAGACGGATCTGGTCAGTTTGCTCTGGTGGACTTGGATGGTGAGATGCATCATCCAAGGCAAGGAATATCACATATGATGGTCTTCCTTGGTATGGCTTGGGTGTAAGAAATTACATCCAAGACAGGAATCGAATTAACCTTCGATTTACTGGATGGCTTGGGTGTAAGAAATTACATCCAAGACAAGAATCGAATTAACCTTCGATTTCCTGGATGGCTTGGGTGTAAGAAATTACATCCAAGACAAGAATCGAATAACCTTCGATTTCCTGGTATGGCTTGGAACCAAGATGGGTTCCAAGAAGGCGAGCTTCACAGCCGCCTATGGACATGTCCCAGTATTGCACTCGTATCCTTTTTATTAAATAGGAATTGAGATTAGTGTTAATTAAATAATGGAAGTTCAATTGCAAATTAGATTAGTTATATATATATATATATATATATATATATATATATATATATATATATATATATATATATATATATATATACTTGTTGTATTCTAACAATCTGTTTTGCAGGACAGTGATCCCTAACTAGTAGGGACATTACAGTGGCATCAAAGCAATGATCCTGCCACCCTGTAGGGTAAAGATGAATCATTGAATCATTCTAGTCAATAAGAAAAAATCTGACAATGCGTGTATTCACGTGTATGCTTCGTGTTTGAAATTATCCATGTGTATGCTTCGTGTTTTTTATGTGTATGCTCCGTGTTTTTTTTTATTATTATTCATATTGGGAGATAACTCAGTTTGAGAAAATTGCCAATTGCTTGAGGACAAGCAATTTTGAGAAGGGCGGACTATCATGTCCCCTCCTGGATCGTTACATATATACAGAGAGAATGAGAGAGACCCTAAATGAAGAAATTATTATTATTAATTAATATAATAATTACCAATGAATGATTATTTAAAATTATTAATGTATTTTAATATTATATTACATTAAACAAATATTACAATCTCTGATCTTTCTAAGAAGGTATGCAACCGATAATGTTGAAGGCAATCCATTTAACATAGAGCCGAACCACCATGGAATAAATAACAGGGTATATTACATGTCGATGATTGAATTGTATGTCTTGATCGACAATCACCGGTCAGCATGATAACTATAGATCAAATAGACTTGATATCGATAATAGGCAAAGCCAAATTGATTGTCCTTCATAATCAAAAGACAGATCAATCATATATGAAACTCAATTCTCATTGATATTCGATAAAGAGTTATTATTAAATAAAGGAAGTATGCCAAGAGATGAAGAACATAACGATATCGTTATCACACCAAGAATCTCATCAAGAACGAGTATTATAGATCGATCATACATGAAACGACGATGTGAGTAATTGATAAAGTGATCGATTAAAGCAAGACACACGATTGGGCAATAAGAAGGAACGATGACTAACTAATAAAGATTAGTCTATGTGCCTCGTAACTAAACCATAGTAATTGGAGATTACGATTTGGAAATAATTAGAGAAGTGAGTTTATTCCAAGTGGTGCAATTTCATAACTCTTGGTCAAAGAAATTAATAAACGAAAAGGAAGGTGTGACTTCAGTTTGGTGGGAGTAATTTGTTTCGGTTCAATAAACAAAACGATTTCATGTATGATCGTAATACACACAGCCGACTTCTCAAATAAATTCGTATCAAGCGTATTCAATGTTCCATGTGATTTACAGTGCTGATTGGAGTACAAAAATGAATGCGATGGCCCTAAGGTTCGATGTCTTTTGAAAAAGACGAATTCTTACTATCGGGTGAGTTGGACGTGGAAATTCTAAGTCCTGGGATAAGGGGTGATCCATATGTTGACCGATGAAGACAAAAATCAAATGTTGAATGATATGATAATCGATAGAACTATGAAATCATTGATAATTAGAATCATCGTTTGATAAAGCATATGACCGGTTTGGATTAGTAAGGCAAAGGTGCGATTAAAAGAAAAGATACGATTTAGTGTTTGAAAGATATGTCTTTTCAATATGACCGCTTCATGTAAAGGTATATATAGAGGGTTTAAATAAAGTGTAAAAAAAAAGAAAAAATAAGGTGATGGAGTGTGTGTGAGAATAATTTTGAGATTACAACTCTGAAAATAAAGTAGTTCTCAGACGTGTGTGGTGCATGCCATGAAAAAGAAATATATATTTAAGAAGTGTAGTGCGGAATACAATGCTCGAATAATAATTCAGTAAAAGTGTAATTTTCAGGTGTATGTGGTGAGTGTGAGTGAAGAATGTGATATGTGTGAGTTGTGTGCAATAAGGAGTGTGAGTGAAATAAAAGAATGAGTGATAAGTAATAAAGAAATATATAATTCAGATATATATGTTGATGTATATGCTGACTGAAAAGAGGAGTTTACACAAATATTAAAAAGGTATTTATACAGATATAAAGGAGAATATAGAAAAAAAGAATTATTATTGCTACGGAGAGAGAGAATGGTAAAGGAAAAGAAGGGAGGTACAGCTGCGTCGGCAGAGCCAGAATAGGAGATTGGCATTGGCGCTACAGGTATGTATTTGTGTGTGGAAGTGTGTACCACACACACACAAATAGATATAATGGTATTTATGTGGTAAATCTGTTTCCAATATCATTCTGCAGGATTATAATTATGATGTTGTATATTATAAAAGTATAAATGATTATAATGTTGCATGTATGCCGTAAAATTCATATGTATGTAGGGTTAATAATGAGAATGAAGAAAAATATAATTGTAGGCTTAACTTATGAATTTAATGAGCGATAATGAATTAAAGAATACTTCTAAATATAGGTTAATTTACGAATATATATATTACTGAATGTTTACTTATATAGGTATCCATGCATAATATTTATGTATATCTAGGAACAATAAAGAGGATTAAAAAGTATGTAAATGTAGACATAAATTATGAAATGGAAAATGATAATGGATTATACAATGTAATATGAATAATGTGACTTTATGATGGAGGCTATAGGGAGGAAACTCCCTTAGCCTAATGGAGGGATTATGATAATCCCTGGTACGTAGTATATACTGAATTTCTATATGCATATATGTTATGGCTTGGTTGACAAAGTCATCCAAGAAGAGACGGATCTGGCCGGTCCGCTCTGGTGGACTTGGATGGTGAGATGCATCATCCAAGGCAAGGAATCGATCATATATGATGGTCTTCCTTGGTATGGCTTGGGTGTAAGAAATTACATCCAAGACAGGAATCGAATTAACTTTCGATTTACTGGATGGCTTGGGTGTAAGAAATTACATCCAAGACAAGAATCGAATTAACCTTCGATTTCCTGGATGGCTTGGGCGTAAGAAATTACATCCAAGACAGGAATCGAATAACCTTCGATTTCCTGGTATGGCTTGGAACCAAGATGGGTTCCAAGAAGGCGAGCTTCTCAGCCGCCTATGGACATGTCCCAGTATTGCACTCGTATCCTTTTTATTAAACAGGAATTGAGATTAGTGTTAATTAAATAATGGAAGTTTAATTGCAAATTATATATATATATATATATATATATACTTGTTGTATTCTAACAATCTGTTTTGCAGGACAGTGATCCCTAACTAGTAGGGACATTACACATTGTATGATTATGCCAAGACATCACAATATTGGCGCAAAAGATGAATAAACTGATCTCTTTCATCTGAAGTGCAGTTATTGCCAATATTGACAAATTTGAGATCTTCATCTGAGCCAATGTTATATTTCTCATATCCCATAGGAGAATCAACACTTTCTTGTTGCCATCTCTTGATATAACAATCATGTTGATCGAAAAAAATTTCAAGAGAAACCAACCCCTTGGGAATCTTATTTCCTTTCAGCTGAAGAATATTTTCATCCAACTCGGATGATGTTTCAGACATTGAATCTGATGATGAAGAAGTAGGAGAATTACTTCCTTCGAAATATAGGTTGTTGAAACCATCTTCTGCTTGCAGGAAATTATTAATCTGTTTATCATCATTGAAGATCTGCCTATGATTCCAATTATCAGGCACACTAGGTCTGCAGATTAACTCAATAATATATTTATCTTGACCAAAATCAAGATGGGGAATTAACGAAGTAGCTAAAATAGCAAGGGAATCAGCCCTATCATTGTACTCACGAGGCACAACTGAGATGCTAAAAGCATCAAAATCTTCAATATTTTCCCATACCAAATTATGGTAATGCCTGAGTCTGTCATTTCTAGTCTAATATATACTCCTTACTTGACAAACTACTAATTTTGCATCACCCTGGGCATGAAAATTTATGATTCCTCTTTTCAATGCAACGCTCATTCCTAACAAAAGCGACTCATATTCAGTCGTATTGTTAGTATTAGGGAATTGCAATTTGAAGGAATAAGGGAAGATCTCTCCCTTAGGAGATATAAGAACTACGCCAGCTCCGGATCCATTTGTAGCGCAGGTACCATCAAACTCAAGAGTCCACACATCATTCGAACTTTCGTTTTCATTGGAATGATTAGTGCTGCCTTCATCCAAAACGGATGCATTATCAAAACAAAAATTGTCATCTTCTTCCATAGGAGAAGAACTCTCCTCTTGTGTAGAGGAAGAGTGAAACTCTTCTTGTTGAGAAGGTAATGGAATACTTTCATCAGCAACAAGAGATGAAACTTCTTCAACCATAATATATGAACTACAAGACCCACCTTCCGATGCTTGGTCTTGATCAGTATCAACAAATTTTTCATTTGCTGAAAGCAATGAAATGTCGGAGCTGCTAGAAGGACAATCTTCAGCAAATTTTGAGATTTCATCTATATGGAGATAATAATTCCCGAAACCCGAAGATTCAAAAAGAATCTAAGCATGGGGATCATTAGACTTGACAACCGTGTACTTGGTTTCTCTTTCAGGAATTAACTTCTGCACAATACCTTTGATAGGTATTCTTGCTTCCGTCATATCCATGTTGAGTTCACCTCCAACATCCTTGCAAAAATTACGGCCAAGTAACATTCCATATGACGCAGGAACGGCAGCTACCAAAACAATCATCTTTATTTTATTATCTGGAAAAGCTGCAAATACAAATTGAGCATCTTTGATTTGCCCAATAAGAGGCAATTGTTTGTTTTCCATGGAATAACAATGACCAAAAGTTTTGGTCAAGGTCAGCCCCAAAGCTTGAGCAACTTTTGCGGGCATGACATTATCGGAAGCACCAGAATCCAAGACACAATTGCTCAATTGAAAACCATTGATCAACAGGGAAATGTAAAAAGGTTCTATCTTTCCTTGGGTAGTAGATGGAATGGTCACCAAATGATTGGGCAACTTCTTGGGTTCTTGAGGGGCAGTATTTTCAAGTATAGGATGAATTTCCTTACTTTTAACAAAGTTAGCTAACCTATCAAATTGATCAGGATTACCTTGTAAGTATTCAACTTCGGACATTTGAATCTTGGTCTTCCTAGCATGGTCAATAATATCGAAAGCTTGAAACGAACCTGCTAGAGAGGGACGAACATTGTCTAATTATGGTCTAGGGTTAGGCATACTGGGCTTGGAATCAATAGAAGAAGCAAAAGGGGGATTTTTGTTACTTGACTTTTTGTTGCATCCTTTGGAATGTAGGGCAGCGGTGGTCCCCTTTTTGCAATAGTAACAGGTGTTTGTAAATCACTTGCAACTTTTGCAGCTTCATCTTGTTGAGCCAATCGAGTCTAGGATCTTGTCATCACGGCAAATGCTTGCAACTATGAGTCCTTTCAGCAGTATTAGAGTCATCATAGTGCATATAGCGTATAGTAGAGTCGCCAGTTACATCTTCCTCTTCTTCTTGTTGAGGAAGAGCAACATCATCAGACTGATAATCAAAATAAGAAGACTCATTTTGATTCGTCTCATAATAGCAGACTGTTGCCTTTGAAGGAGGTGGTTCAAGCGCAAGCCTCTCGGTAGGAGGAGGTAACTTGGGTTGATTCTTAGCAGCATAACTGGCAACAGCATTAGGATACATCCGTCTTGGGATATCCTTGTATGGTGTAGGATAGGAATTCTGAGTTACTTGCTTCTTTAAAGAAAGAAGTTCATTTGCTAATTTCTGCACCATTGGGTCGGTAGAACCTGAAGATGAACTCTCCATATGAGAACCTCCTTGAGACCGATTAGAATCTTTTTTTATTTTACCAGCTAGGATCAAATCATCTTCAATTTTAGTAGCCATTGATTCAGCAACAGCTAAATCAGCGAGAAAGGCTCACCTCAAGAAGAAATTGACCTCGGGCAACTGAGTATTAATGAAAAAGCACTTGAGATTCTCAGGAGTAGGTTTAGAATTGATAGGAATTCTATTTGCTAATTTATTGAACTTAGTAATGAATTCACGCATGCCTTCATGGGTATCCTTCTTCATTTGGGTCAATTGGGCTAGCAAGGCACGTTCATCTTCCGCGGGCTTGAAACGTTCTTCAAACTTGTCTCTCAAGGAGTTCCAAGAAACGATTGAACCAGCAGCAAGATTGAAAAACCAATCAGCTGCAATACCTTGAAGAGTTTCTACGAACAAACAAACAACAACATCTTGATATTCTACTCCAAGAACACCACATGCCATATAGAAAGATTTGACATGCTCATCGGGATGTTGCTTTCCATCTCCATAGAACTTGGGAAGATTTTTACGGGAACCTTGTGGAAGTGGATGAAGAGGTGGGGTTAAGGCCAAAGGACCAAAAGCTACTCCCCACGGACCGGGAGGAGGAGGTGGAGGTGGATTAGCCATACTAGATGATGAAGATATCAGCGGTTTGAAAAAGAAAGGGGAATTTTCACTTAGGATAGACTTCTTTTTCCTTGAAGGAGGGTAACTTGTGGTTTGTGAAAGGGAGGATGTACTAGTAAGCAAATGGAATCTAGCTCGTTCCGTAGGAGATATCTCTTCAATATGTTCACCTCTCCTTCGACGAACGTAAACACGCAAACCTTCCAGCTTAGAGAAATTAAAATATTTCCAAGCTCTTATCAACAGGAAACCCCAAGAAAAGTTATTTCTTCTTTAAAATCAGCAAGACACTAGTCTTCAAACGAAAGCGTGAGGCTTCCGAATGTGTCCGTGTCCCTAGTAGAGTCGCCAAAAAACTGTTGGTTGAAAATTTTGTACATTTGGGGAAATATAAAAAATTGTGGTTTCAACCACAGCGTGTAACTAAAACTCTCTTAATTAAGGGAAGGCTCCCCCTATCTAACTACAACTTTGAAAATAAAATAGGATAGGACAGCAATCTTTCTTCTTCTTTCAAGAAAGACAATATCCTTTTCTCTTCACAGAAAAGGATAGCGATTTGATATAAACAGCAGTAACCACTTTCAAAATGAAATGAGAGAAAGGAAATGAAGTTCCTTGAAAGCGCAAAGACTTCCGTCACTTCCTTCGAGACGAGACAGCAATATCCAGCTCAAAGACTTGATTATGTGAAGTCCTATCTACCCTTTTCTATACTAATGCTATAAAAAACAAATTATAACAGCTCAAAGACTGGAATATCTTATTCTTTTCTACTTAAAACAATAGGAAGTAGTATAAGCTCAAAGACTTACAGCTATTTCTCACAAAATCTACTCCTAAATTCTCCTAAGAACAAGTGAAAGCACAAAGACTTGCAGCTTCTCTCAACAAAATATTTATTTTAGTCTATATTAACCTCAACTAATTGCAGCACAAAGACTGCAAATCAGATGTGATTAAGCTCTTTAAGAAACACTTGCAAGAAAGATAATATAGAACACAAACTCAAGTATGTAGCACAAAGACTCAAAGCTTGAGCAATTTCCTTCTATTCCTTTCAATTCTTGAATTCGCACATGAAAGCTCAAAGACTTTTTTGCTGTAAATTTGGCAGAGTTTTTGCTTGCTTTCCAAAAGATGACAATTACAATAGACCTCTCAAGTATTTATAAAAAAGGAGCCTTGAGAAAAAGGTGGGAGGATCCTAACTAACTTGAGAGATTCTCTCAACCACCAAGACTTATTCAATAACTAACTAAGACTTCAATAACTAAGTAAGACTTATTCCAACTACAGTCCTAGTTGAACACAACTTGTAGTTGCTTTACATGTAATTACAAAAGTGCTAGTAATGAGTTTAACTTGCATTTTACAAAAAGACTTTTACATGTAAATTGTCAAAAGAAAAACTACAACTAAAGATTACAAATGTGGAAAAATACAACTAAGTGTTGAAAAACACTTAAGCTGTAGCACGTGAAGACACAAATCCTTCAAACTTCTAGATGATCATTTGTAGTTCATCGGGATCCGGTTCATGGGTGTTCTTGGCAACAACCATGGTCTTCACAATAGTATCATGACATCAAAGGAGCGCAGAGCTGTTTTTATCCAGGATGGACTGGATTTCATGCAAAAAGATTTGGTGTTTCATCAACATTTGAATTGAAGCGGCCGAGAATTGTTCGCTCCTCCATTCATTATGTATCCTCATTTGTAAATCAGCAAGAACTTCTTCTTCTGGAATCAGCTCTCCATCCTGACTTAGTATGTTGCAAGAGGCCTTTTCACAATGACAGACAATATCTCAGAAAACTTCACCCCGTAAACTCATTGTATCACCAATCTCCTCAATGAGAGATTTAAGAACAAGGGCCTTATTTTCCAAAAGCTCTTCAAATTCCAAGTACATGACACTGGAAGAGATGATGGCATGCTCCTGTAGAACACTCAACTGTTGTTGAGGCATGGTACGCGAGATTGTCAAACTATCTTCAACACTTTCCAAATTCTTTTTGAAAGTATCGGAGGTCTGATCCAGTTTCTCTTCAATGGTTTCCAACTTAGACATCATCTGAAAAATGTCTTTCATCACTTGTGCACATAGATCATGAAGCTGATCAACCCAGGAATCCAATGCTTGTACCTTCTGAGCAGCCCTTTCCACTCCACGAATTGATTCTTGGGAACCGGAAGAACCTATGGAGTTACTCCCTTTAGCAACAGGTTTTGTGATTTTATGAACAGCTTCCATAAGTTGTCGGTTTTCCTCTTCTAGCTTGTTTTTCTTTGCTAGAAGTTCATCACACCGCTGTACCAATGAAGCTACAGAAAACTGAGCATCATGTTTAATCACCTCATGCGTTTGCTTACCCAATTCTATCCTTGTAACTTTGTAATCAGCAGCTGACATTTCTTCAAGTGGCTTATCTGCAATGGGTTCAACAATTTCAGCTACCTTCATCTTGTTACTGTCAACAGTTACTCTAGAGATAGTCTCTGCCTTTTTAGCAACCTTGGATCTAGACTGTTTTAGTTGTTGATAATCAAAGGCATCAAGTGAGATTTCTTGCTTCTTCCTCTTTGGAGTAAAAGAACTAAGCCATGGAGGTAAAGCCATCAACTGTCCTTCAATAGCAGCTGTAGGCAAAGCAGAAGCAGTTTCTGTTAGAATAACCATGGTCATCCTGGGAGGAATATTTGTTTGGATGGCGAACACGGTTTGCTCAGTAACCAATGGGCATGAAGATTGCCTCATGAATTCTTCAAAACCAGAAGTGGAGGTATCAATTTCTGACAGCTGGATACAAGTAGGAGTATCTTCAGGGACTTCCTGCACATTCTCTTATTGATGATCAGGAGGTGGCTCATATGCCGAAATAGGAATGGCATTCTGAGGAGATTCATCCATAAGCAAGTCAGGAGGAGAAAGGGGTGTCTCAATGGAAACTGGAGGAATAATCTCATGAGGCGAGTCCGAAGTTGGAGACTTGGGAGCATCATCAGATTGCTGCCCTTCTTCTGGATTGTCTAGATCGATCACCTGAACATGAAACCGTGACTTTTCCTTCCCACGAATTGTCGCCTCCTCAGGAGGAAGCACTACTGCCCGACTAACTCGCAATTTGATCCTTGTGCCCGAAGATGATGCGCCTTTCTTGTTGTCAACCTGAATCTCAGACTTACGTCCAAGAGGCCCCGTAGAATCATCTTTTTTTCCAATCTTGATTTTTATGAGTCTAACAGCATTACTTTTCAGCCAAGCGTTGGTGTTAGCCAAGATAGGCTGAAATCTCTCAAGAATGGATATGCACTCCTTGTGTGACCATTGGATTAAAGGAAGTGGAGCTTCCTCAACCCTTCGTGAAATATATTTAGGATAAAGTACGTGCCCATCATCAATCATCCCTTGTGGAATGTCCACTAAGTTCAAATCAACAACTTGCTCAACAGTGAGCCTGCAGTAATCCATCTTCAGAACCTCGACCTCTGTACGGAGACCTACCCAGATATCCTCAATGCAATGCACATGCACAAAGGATTTTTTGATCTTCTCCTTCATACCCCGGTAATCAAAATCAGCTCTGGACTTAAACCTTTTGAGCTTAATTTCCTGCATTTCAGTCTCCATGGCCTTGGCTTTAACGGATGTGACAAGAGAATATCGGCCAATTTTTAATGGCTTTGTTGTAGAGATCCCCATTCCAACCTTGTGTCTGGCAAACTAATGAGTGTGGACAGCCATGATTTGTCTTCCCAACTCCATAAGAATGATCTTATCAGTTGGGTATCTAGGGAGCATGTATGGCTGCCCACTATAGCATCCAATTCTCATATAGGTGAAGGTCGAGAACTGTAGAAACAAACATCCATACTCACTCACCCTTTCCCATGCCTTATCTGATACCCTTTTGTTCTTCAGAGTTCTGTCAAACTGACACATGAAGTAACCGAAGAATGCATCTTGGACTCTTCTAAAATGCAATCTGCTAGGTCTCAAAAGCAACTGATCATAATATTCCCAAACTGGTATAAGCGAGCGATCACCCTTAGTAGAAAGACCTGGAAAATGTCTAAGTGATGCTGCCAAGTACACCAAATATGAGTTCATGTAGAAAGTCATGGTGGAAGAGACTGTTGAAAGTTGCTCACACAAGGCATCGCTGATGACTTCTCCTCATGATATATGATGGGACTGCCTTATGAACATGATGAATTGGTACATCCAGGGCTCAAAAACATTAGAATGTTCAAGGCCCATTATTATCTTGTTGAGGAGGGTTACGATGTCTCCTGTCTCCCATTTGAAGTCACAGCGGTACAACTTAACCCACCTTGAGAAGGCGGCTCGTGGCTCATGGATCCACCTGTTGATATATCGTTTACAACCTTTTTCCCTTTTCAC
Source organism: Cryptomeria japonica (assembly GCF_030272615.1). NCBI lineage: Eukaryota > Viridiplantae > Streptophyta > Pinopsida > Cupressales > Cupressaceae > Cryptomeria > Cryptomeria japonica. Next base: position 457,273,004 of record NC_081408.1, on the reverse strand, counting down.
ATAATACTCAACTGCACTCTCTTTGGAGATTTCCACGTAAACAAGTGTGGGAGGTATTCTGAAGACCTTCTCAATTGTGTCTGCATCAAGGCAGATCATTGCTTTGCCATCATCATTTTTAATGATTCTTGTCTCCTTGTCAAAGTGATGGGCGCAAGCGAGAACAAATTCAGGTTCTAGGGCAGCCACTGGGAAAGAAGATGCGTGATGGATATGGCTGTCCAACAACCACTGCATATTGTTATGTTGTGGATCCTCAACCCTCTTGACAAAATCTGACATGTCTACATGCCCTATCTCTGTATCTCTGATACGATGCAAAGGAGAGGAAACTTGGGAAGGCGCAACTTCGTTTTGGTACTTGTCATATTTGTACTTCATCTTTTTTGGAATTGGTAATGACGGCAAATCTGACATTGATGGACAACCTGGAATACTGTGATGAAGACTTAAAAGCGTTAAGGCAACATCATATTCAACTGCAAATAACATTTTTCCTTCTTCAAATGGGAAAAACTTCGACTCTTGAACTTCACGACTTTGTGAGAGAAAGAGGGGAAATAAATGGAAATGGGGGAATCTTGACTTTGACCAATTTCGGATCTTGGGGAAATTTTCAAAAGTATACAAGTTGGAAAAGGCATACATGCAATCGGATTTTTAAAACCCAAATGCAAGTACACTTGTAAATTTGCAAATGGAGAAATGGATGGAAAATGAGAATTAGACTTGCGGAAAATGACGAAAATGTAAAGTACGGATATGAGTGACATGAATGGATAAAAATGGGAAAATTCGGGAATGTCATTTTCATGAAAATGGGAAAAAATTTTCAACATGTAATCGGGTTCTTAAAACCCGATTTTGAAATGAAGGATATTTCACATCTTTTCAACTTGGAATTTTAACCAAAAATGGTTAAATTCTTTAACTGTAAGGGAAGAACAAAGATTTCCAACCAACTTGTAATCGGGATGCAAATTTCGGAATACAAGTAAAGAGGGAAAATGGGGAAGATCAATGCAATTCAAAAATTGCATATCAAGGGGAAAAATCTCTCTCAAAACCGATTTTTGGGGCAAGAACAACATATTTACAAATTTACAACTAGAAAGGAAAACTAAGAAAACAAGAAAATGAAACAAGAAAACAAAAGAAATCATACCTTGTTTCAAACTGAAAATGCCTCTCCAAAAGATGCAACAATCTTGGAATGAAGAAGACAATTGAATAAATAAAGACAATCCGCAATGCTAAACCCTTGCCAGGTTTTTACAAAAACGCCATGAGTGTCATGTCCCCTTTCTAGGGTGGACATCAGAGACGGAGTTGGCCTATCATTGGAGTCTCGTAGGCTAGCAGAGGTTGATTGGGACTCATTCAGTGCATATAGTGATTGGATTTTGGCTTTACAGGCAGTTTGGAGCCAGTTTGGAGCAGTTCCTAGATTTTAGGGGGTATCCCTAAATTTTAGGAGGTCGTGACAGTTGCCAGTCGTGAGGTTATTCGTGACCTTTTAGATGGTTTCAGTTTCAGGAGATTTGGGTGTGTTTCCTAGTTTCTAGGAGCATCCCTAGATTTTAGGGATGAGACTGCCAGTTGATCCATGATTTCCGACTTCAGTCACAGACAGGTGGCAAGTTCCGTTTCAGGCTTTTGGAGTCATTTGAGCCTTCTACAGCTATTTGGGATATATTTTTAATATATTTAAATATTTCCTAAGTTAACGTTTAATTATTTAAATAAGGCTATGTTTATAGCCATTTTGGAGTAATAAGGGGTTTTTGGCCTCATTTGGGTGCGTATCCCTTGGTGTAATAGCTCGTTGGAGAGGTCTTGGACTTTTCTAAATATTTCTCTTTTGACTCAGAGCCTTTTGGTGAACGGATTTCTTTATATTTGAAAAAAGGTCATTTTCTATGCACTTGACAACTTAAAATGAGAAATATAACATTTTAACCCTAAACGCCCCATTGAGTCACTTTTAGGGTTCGAGCTAAGTGGGAAGGTGTTATAAGGAAGTTGAGACTTAATTCTTATTATCTTTTACACATTTTACATCTTGGATTTGAGATTTCGCTCTGGAAGAGCTTTTCAGCATCTAGGACGCCAACCCCAATGCCTTGCCTCTTTGGGACGTAGCCCCCAATACAGTGGTTTGGATTTGTTTGCAACTATTAGCATCTTGGAGATTGTACGGCATTCTTTCTGGAGGTTCAGCGATTCTGATAGAGTTCAGTTTGGGGTTTCTAACCAGTTGGGTGTACTTGGCAGCCATACGGCTGTACCTGGCAGCCACTTTCCTTCCCACGTGCAGCACTTGGAGGGCTGGAATCTTGCCGCAGCTTCATTCCTGGTTATGTTACTCTTTCAGCATCCAGGTTGGGATTATTCCTGATTGTAATCTTCCTGAAATTATTGGAAATCTTCATCTGGTCAAATATTTGATTTTATATTCAGAAATCTGCCTTGAATCGAATTTGTCTTGGCTGTATATGAACTTCATTTTCAGTACTTTGTTCATGTACTTGTACTTCATTATTTACTTGTTGAAAAATCATCAAAATACAAAAATAATCCAACCCTTCTGCAACTTCTGTCTATTTCTGAAAGAAAATATTAATAAGCAGGAAAAATCAATTTAAAATAATAAAAATTACAGCAGATTAGTAAAAGAGATCCATCAGGGATCTTTCAATGAGCATAAAAACGTGGTGACCAATGCAAATAAAATGGCACGAAAAGTGGCCAAATCTCCCTCTAACTCCAACGCATAAGCAAGAGATGCAAAAACGACTTGGGAGATTGCTGCTTCGTGGAGTAAAGATCCCTCAAAAAGTGGATTCAAGGAATCACGTGGTAGGTTTTGAAGGAGAAAAAACAGCAATCTAAAACCCCCAAGTGGCGTGAAAGATGTCTAAAAATGCATGAGAATAGGAAGGAATCCTAAACGCCTTCTACCTCCAAAAATTTCTCCACAAAAACTTGCTTAAAATCCTCAAAAAACGTTTTTCCTTGCTGATCGGGTTTTTGGGAAAGAATGACAAGTTCGAAATAGCATGAATTGGAGAAAATCGGGTTTTTGGGATGCAATAACAAGTTTAAAATTGCACTTTTTCATCAATAAGGCAAAAATCGGGTTTTTAAAATAAAATTACATGTTTAAAATCCTCAAAAATGCACTTTATAGGCAAAATCGGGTTTTTTGGACCAAATAGCAAGTTTTAAATGTCACTTTTCTCATTCCTAGGCAAAATCGGGTTTTGGAGAGAGATGTGCAAGTTTAAAATCACTTGTAAAGAGAAAATAAAATCCCTACAACAAGTTATAATTCACTTGCACACATGTAATAGGGGTTTAAAATCCCTATTACAAGCAAAAACCATTAAAGTAGGGGTTTTAGAAAAGAATTACAAGTTTACTTGTAACTTAACCAAAAAAACCCTATTTTAACTGAAAAAGCCAAAAAGCATTAAGGGGGAAATAAAAAGCAAATTACAAGTTTTTATTTTTCAATAAAGTGCACTTGTAATTAGCCAAAAATTTCCCTACAAAGACCAAAACAATGGAAATCATTAAAACTTGCAGTTCAAGGAAAATTCTCCACTTGTAGTCAAAGAAAAAAAACCTGAAATCGAAGGAAAGACATAGCAAACGAATCCAAAATGCGACGAAATTCGAAACGTAGTTCGAGGATGGACTGAGGATTAAGCTAGTCCAAGGATTAGTCGAAATTCTGCCTCGGGAAGCATTCCATAGAGTAAAATTTTCATTTTTTCACAAAAAATTTATGTAATGGTCCTTCATTTTTTAAAACAAAAATGAGGACAACACACAAGAGATGAAAGGACGGCCCCCCTTTCAGGATCTTATCAAGTTGAAGAATAGTTGGAAATACGGCCAGCCTTACATGCTCTTGGGCTTGATCAAGGGCGGAAATCTTCAAAGGTGGACTGAGAGATGGAAGACTGGCCCATCTTCCAGCTCTCAGCAAGTCAACGACGACCAGCCTTGATAATTGCCATTTGCAAGTATTTCCAAGGAATTCACGAAGTGATTGGCTGTGAGGAATATGCTATGATGTTGATCCGAATATTAATGATTTGAATATTATCATAATTTCTTGATTTTTAATATTTCTAAAATCAGTTTTTTTCAGTGATTAATATTGTTTGCAGACGTAAAAATCAGGAAAACCCTAAAAAGGGACATTACATGGACCCAAGAACAAGATTCAAGTCATGGAAAGTATCCCTGATTCGAGTCATGAAAAGTATCCTTCAGATGATCTCTAATAGGGTCACAAATTGTCATGGAAGCACAACTAAATGCTTCTTAGAGACAATTTTGTGCCCTGGTAACCTATGTACTACAGAAATCCTATCTGAAGACATCGAAAACAATCAAGGGTCAGAAACATCAATTTCAATACCCCTTTTATCAACATATATTCCATAGTTTTTAGAATTTTACATATCTCAATGCACAAATACCATAGCATGGAAAATGCATAACTGTATAAAAAGGTCAACAGTAATATCTTCCACTAGCTAATCCAGTAATTCCAGTCCCTCCACGATAACATTATCATTGACCAAAAATGCTACTTTGAAGAAGAGCCCATTGTCACATGAGTTCACATACTTATGTAGATCATACTGGAGGACTGGTAATTCAGTAATTATTAAAGAATTCAATAACTATAGACATTATATTTCCACGGTCCACAAAGATAAATTAAAATGCTTCTGGTAAGAATTGTACAGAAATTTTGAATCAATGTTTCGGATCACAGCCAGTTATCCATCATCATATTTTCCTCTTCCTGATGATGGATCATGGAGTGTGATCTGACAGAAGCATTCTAATTTATATTCAATAACTAGTTTGCATATGAAAGGGCATTGACATCAAAAATTAAATATTTATCGGATAAAAGTACAACAGAAACCATGCACCATAGAAATAAATTGCATATTAATAAACATATAAGAAGAATGACTTAAGAAGTTTGAAACATCAATAGTACCAATTGATGCATGGTCCATCTGGATATAAACAAGAAGCTCTCTAACCCATAAACAAATTGCATGCCAGTCAAAAGGCAATCGTTAATGAATCCTGGACAACCTGCAAGCAATACAAGCACAAAATATTATCAATCTGAATCATTTCTCAAGCTTGGTAATTTTGGAGAAAAGCAATTACCCTGGTCAAAACATGAGACAGGTTCTATGGTTTCACCAATAATATGAAACACAAAGGTGTAATTTCTTTGAACATTATGAGTATCTTCCTTAATGGACACATAAAATAAATAACACCTAGTAGTAACAAATAGATCACAAGTCTACCTTGGAAGGGAGAAGCAATAGATATCCATGTGTTAACATATTTCTCAAATATCTGCAAAATTATAAAGCAAAACGATTTGCAACCAACTATAGATGAAGACATCCAAACTAATCAAGAAAAAACAATAAAAGTTCACAGTTGATAGAAAACCTTTATGTAATAATAAACACTTACATCTTGATGTAGTGAAAGGAAACATTTGACAAGCAAACCACCCATCGAATGTGAAATTATATTCACTTTCTTCCCCCCCGAAGCCTTGTAGGCTGTTTCTAGTTTTTTTCTCAGGCCATCCATGGATTTTCCAATTCTTCAGGATTAAAAAACTCAAACATGAATATTTGAACTACTGAAAAACAATAGTAAAAACAGTACCCACTTATCAATATAAAAAATAGAATTATATTTAAAAAAATGAAAGTACTATACTTTTGTGTCTAAGAACTACACAAAGTACTTTCTTATCACATAACCAGTTAATTATTACATTATACAAGCTTGTCAACCATCCATACTTGACCAGTTAATGAGGATTACCTATTGCTTTGTCGAAAATCAAATCCATATCCAAACAATGTGACACCCTTTTCATAACCCCAGTCGAGCATTGTATCAATCAGATCATGAAAATAGTATAACACATCCAAATGAAGAAGTTTTGCTAGCTGAAAGTAGAAAGACCAATAAACAGTATGTAAGAAAGAGGACATAGTATCTAACCATGAATGGAGAAAATCTTATCCACAGCTAAATGTGAATGAAAATAAGAGCTCAAGTGTGTATCATTAGCCATAACAATACCATACACTGCTTCATTGCAACTCAAACATTAATGTTCAAGTTTATGAATACGATTGGTGTAAAAAATTGTTTAAATATAACATGATCAACTAAATTGAAATACCATATCTACATAAATTGATAAGTTTTGAAATGATGGTTCACACAATATAATTATATATCCCATCAAGTAATTTCTCTAAGGCAAAAGATAAGGGAACATATCGATTTAAAATCAAAGCACTAAAATAATAAAGGTCTTTATTGTGCCAGCATTTGAGAGAAAAACTAAATAAACAAGAGAAAAAATTAAACAACCTAGAAATGATGCAGACATCTTAAAGCAGCACATATAAATCATAAAAATGAAGAAGATATCACCCCAAGGAAAACTAAGAGTTATAACTAGTTTTGGTAAGAAAGTAAGGTTACGTTTCTACAAGGGTGGTTTTGTCCTCGCAAGCTGACAATTTTTTGTTGTGGCAGAAGCGTTTATGCTAGTTGTAGTTATGGGGTCAACTAGCAACATTGAGGTTGTGTTACTATACAATTTGTTTATGACAAATGTAAATGCATACGTTATAGTGGTGATTTTGTCCTACAAAGTGGTTGTTTGATTATATCCAACAACAAATCTAATAACAGCCAAGAAATTTTCTCTTCAAATTCCAAAGAGTTGGGTGCCATGTACTGCATGAAAGAAAACCTCCCACCCTTGTTGAAAGAAGACATCCCATTGTGATGCAGTCATGGGTAGAGAATCCAATGAAGGATTGTCCGACCATGTAATGTATTGAAACAACACACAGTGAAAAGAATGAAACAACAATATGTTCTTTATTCAATTACAATCACAAAGGAATTACAATATTTCATCATGGTCTTCCAACATGCTAGGCCTTAGCCTCTTGATTACAAATGTGTAAAATTATAGAATTTGAATCATATTACAATACAATGCCAATGTTGAACTCCAAACAAAATAAGTAACTATAGTATCATCTTGACTGCTTTCCAATGATCAGGATCAATATTTATATATATTAACTTCTAGCCTTAGGAGTAATCTTAGTTAGCTGCAAGTGCAAAGCTTGATGTAATGTCCCCTACTAAGTTTAGGCTTGTTTTAACCATAATTAATCCATCTCAACATACTTTTGACTTAAACTAAATTGATTAGGAGACAAAACTATCTTTGACATGAATCCAATCAGTGATAACAAAGAAACATAGGCTTCTTCCAGATATTAACTTAAGGATTCTATCTGATTTATATTCTAATATTTATTATTAATATACATATATATTTATATATATTTATATACGTTATTTATTCTCAGATATTATAATTATATATTACTGCAGATGCAGTTCTTATAAAACATTATAATTATAATTAATATACATATATCTTTATATTTATTTATTCTCAGATATTATCATTATATATTACTCCAGATGCAGTTCTTATAAAACATAATAATAATAATAATAATTATTATTATTATATCACTATTAAATTCTGCATAAGAATGTTATCGGCTTCATATATTAAGCACATCCCCATGCATACCACCGAGAGAAAGGATGTTACTGCCTGTAACTTAATAACAATTCTGATCTGATCTAATTGATGGTGATCAACAAGGATGCAATCCGACCTCCTTTTATGAGCACAGACTATATATGATAATTCCCAGTCTATTCCATGGTTGCAGATATTATCTCCTCCCCTTCTCCACAAACCTCACATTCCGTTTTATATCTTCATAGTTCTAATAGAGAGACACATCTCTTTGGAGGACGAGGTCTTTTCAAATGAATGTATCTTCTCCTTCCTTAATCGCATCCCTTTTGGGATAACAAACACATCTTATGGAATCACACCCCTTGGTTTGTTTATTCACTTTAAAAATAAACATGCCTTTAAATCAGATTGCACTATTTGGTTACATGGATTTCTGTTTTAATACCTTTGTTCACCGTTACCTTGGCACATTTTAAAACTGTCTAATCGCTGATTTTTTTTGGAATAGCATAGTGGCTGCCTTCTGTAATAATATCGCTGCCTTATGATACCACTCTTGCTGAATATCAGTCTATTGTGGAGGGGGCAATCTCTGACACCAGCAGTCTACTTAATAAATAATTAACTTTATTTATTGATCCGGATGAATGCTATTGTATTATATATTGTTTATTATTGAATATTTGTTTCTAATTACACTGTTTTGATTAATTAAAAACAGGTTTTTGAAAGGAACCCGGAACCTTGTTACATAGCAGGAGAAAGATAAAGCATAAAAGAGGCATGAAACAACAGTGCCTGGTCACCCATACATAGAACAGATCCCAGTCAAAACAAAAAGGGAGCACAAGACAAAGAGATCAGCACTAGACAGCCAAAGGAAAGCACAAAGACAGCACCGAGACAGCAAAAGGACAGCTAATTACATTGTTATGATAATAAATGTTTACTTATTAATCTATTACTGATCAATTACAGTTGCACACTGTTATTGATCAAACATTTAAATATTATTATTTATAATATTTTCAAATATAATATTAATTTATTTTAATCAAATATTTCAAGAATATTAATTAATAAATATTATTAAATAATAATATTTAATAAATAAATAAATATTTAATGATTCCAAGTAGTCATTTGTTGAAAATTATTATATTAATTAATAATTATTACTTCATTTAGATTATATATAATGACCAAGGAGGGGACATGACACTTGATGCCAAGTGTAACATGTTATCAATGAAAAATGTGAAAGAAACTTATGGAATAAATGTGGTGATGATGGATCAACAAATATCTATACAATTCATACCATAAGCTCTCTTGGGCCTAATGAATCTTGAAATGTGTTTCTTTGTTACTACGCCATTTAGAAAGTTCTCGCAAACAATGGATAGTGAAACTAGATGCCTTCTTATTATGCCCAATAGCAAGTCAAGTGTCAACAAGTGAGTTATGTCTTTGTGTTGATCAAAATCTTCTAGAAATTAAAAGCAATCATTGTAGGCTCAATGTAGAATGTATTTTCCCAATCCCAAGGTGAAATATGCAATTGTGGTGAAATGCAATAAGATTTGCAGGACTGACTAATGATTGGAATGTAAATAAAATAAAATAAAATGTTTTTGGGTGATGAAAGATTGCTCTTACACCCTAGGATGTACCTGTTGTGACCTTTTCACGCATCGCCCCATTGCAAATGGGGACCCCCTTCTTTTTAGGCGCCTTCGGTCTTTTGGCTTTGTTTTTTGTGTCTTCTTACAACAGTCTCTCCAGTCTTTTTGCTTTGCAAGTGTTCAGGGATCAAATTGATTAAGTCTGCTTTTCATTTGAGTGATTTTGGTCAAGTCTAGGGCTTGTTTCATCAATTTTAGGGTTTATGCCTTTAATCCTAGATTTGAGGGGTTTCTGTTAGGGTTTTGGAAAAACTAAACATACAACTGGAATCAGGACCCTTCAAGGAACCTCCCAGTAAAATTTGAGCCAAAGCGGAGCAACTTTCTATTTTTAGAAAGTTCCTATTTTTTAGGGATTTTACTGAGTCCCGGAATGTCATCATTTTGCCAGAAATCAAACTTACTATTTTTAGTAATTTCTATTTTTAGTAAGTTTCTATTTATAGTACATCATTTTGTGTCCTGTTCTAGGGATCTAACACTGACACTCCAAAGGTTTCTATTTTTGGAAGTTCATTTTTGGCAGGACCATTCAAGCAAAGTGATGAAGGCCAAGCATTCACGACTACTTCTAATTCTGAAAGTCAAAAAGTAGACAGGGAGAGTCAAAAATGGCAGTGTGTTGAAAGCCCATTCCCATTCCTGAAGTAGAAAGCTCAAAAATTCATCTAAGTTCATGTGGAAATCCTCCTCCATGGTGAAAATCCGCCCCAGCACTCAGGAGGGCGCCAAATTGAGGAGTTCTTGGAAGGAAGGAAAAATGTGGAAATCCTCATCCATGGTGAAAATCCGCCCCAGCACTCAGGAGGGCGCCAAATTGAGGAGGTCTTGGAAGGAAGGAAAAATGTGGAAATCCTCCTCCATGGTGAAAATCCGCCCCAGCACTCAGGAGGGCACCAAATTGAGGAGTTCTTGGAAGGAAGGAAAAATGTTTAATTCCTTCTCCAGGTGAAATTTCTGCCCTAGGACATGGAGGGCGCCAAAATGTAGTATGCTTGGAAGGAATGAAAAATAGTCAATTCCTCCACCTAAGGGAAGTTCCACCCAACACTCTGGTACGGCGCCAAAGGGGGGTAATGAAGGAAAATCCTCCAAATCATGAATTCCTCCTTCAATTCAAAAATCCGCCCAAGGAATTGGCATGGCGCTAAAGGAAGGTCAACACGGAAGATGGAAGGAATTGTGAATTCCATGACAAGGTCAAAAATCCGCCCCAAGCCAAGTCAAGGCACCAAATGGAAGTAGGAATGGAAAGTATGAAAAAAGGATGAATTCCTTGCCTAATGAGATTTGCGCCCTAGGAAAGATTCAAACTCCAAAATTCCATTGTCATGGAGAATCAAAGAAAACCATAATGTGATGAATTCAAAGAGCACAAAAAAAATTCCTTCCTCGAGAAAAAATTGCGCCCAAGAAGAAGAAATTCCAGGGAAGTGAAAAAATTGACTAAGTGATGGAAATTCCTTCCTTCACGACAGTATACTTGGAAAAAGTGGAAAATTGACTAAGTGTTGGAAATTTCTTCCTTCAAGACAAAATTCCAGGAAGGTGAAAATTTGGCACTGTGATGGAAATCTCTTCCTTCATCACAGAATTCTAGGAAAGCTAAAAATTGACGAGTGTTGTAAATTCCTTCCTTCAGGACATAGTTCTTGGAAATCATGCAAATTGGCTTAAGGCATGAAGAATTTCCTTCCTCAGGGATAAAGAACAAATTTCTTTCCAAAGGAGAATTCCTTCACAACATGAATTCCACGTCGGGATGAATTGAAGGTGAAAAAAAAAAATTCTAAGGTAAGAAAGAAATCAAGGATGAATTGAACAAGAAATTTCCCATCGGGAAAAAAATTGAAAAAATTCATTTTCGAGCATCAAGAATCATCTAAATTTCAAAATGATAGTAGATTTGGATTCGTGAGAGAATTCTCTCCCTCCTAGACCTGAAACCCTAATTTGTGGAAAATTCCTAAAAAATAGGAGATGGTGAAAATTGATAGAAAATCTCCTCCAAAGTAAGGAAAGTTTGAGAAACTTCAAGAAAATTCTTCATGGATCAAATTCTTCTCTCCTAAAGTTTTCTCTCTCCAAGGTTTTCTCGCCAAGTGGCAGCCGAGTCAATGCACGCTGAATTAATGAAACATCTCTTTGCATGCAGCCGTCACATTTATGGCATTATGGCAGATTCCTATTGCATGCATTCGTCACGTTCAGGAGATGATGGTGCATTTATGGCATCATGGGCGGTTTTTGCATGAGGGTACATTCATCGCATGTTGGGCGAATTTGAAAGAGGTGGTGCATTTAATGCCCAATGGATTCTATTTTGGGTACTTTTGAATTAATTGTATAAGGGCATGATGGGTTATTAGTTGTTGATTCCCACCTTGTTGCATCTTGAGTGGGGAATCCTCTAGGGTGAAACTCTAATTAGGGTTTGCATGTAATCATGGCCTGAGGCCTATATAAAGGGGTGACCCCCCTCATTTGTAAAATAGGAGATGGTGAAAATTGATAGAAAATCTCCTCCAGAGTAGGGAAAGTTCGAGAAACTTCAAGAAAATTCTTCGTGGATCAAATTCTTCTCTCCTGAAGTTTTCTCTCTCCAAGGTTTTCTCACCAAGTGGCAGCCGAGTCAACGCACGTTGAATTAATGAAGCATCCCTTTGCATGCCGCCATCACATTTATGGCATTATGGCAAATTCCTTCTACATGCAGTCGACACGTTCAGGAGATGATGGTGCATTTATGGCATCGTGGGCGATTTTTGCATGAGGGTACATTCATCGCATGTTGGGCGAATTTGAAAGAGGTGGTGCATTTAATGCACAATGGATTCTATTTTAGGTACTTTTGAATTAATTGTATAAGGGCATGATGGGTTATTAGTTGCTGATTCCCACCTTGTTGCATCTTGAGTGGGGAATCCTCTAGGGTGAAACCCTAATTACGGTTTGCATGTAATCATGGCCTGAGGCCTATATAAAGGGGTGACCCCCCTCATTTGTAAAAGGGAGGGAGACTTGTATGAAATTGTTGCGATAAGTTTTGAGATGATAACAGTGAAACATTGTTCTCTGATGGTGTCCACTTAAGTTATCTTTTCAAGACTTGCATGGTTTCACCTTCCTCACTTAGAGTAGAATTTTATTTTCTCAGTTGTTAGATGAAGTGCTTTGATTTCAATGGAGAATGTAATGGTGTCTGATGAATTTCCATGGTTCATACTTTTTGCATCTTGTTGATTGTAAGTTGCAGTATAAAGTTAGCCTGAGCCACTAAACTTGCGCTAAGTTCAGTTGTGGACAGTCGTTTGGATTGCGTCGTTTTGGGTATTCAAATGCACTTTCTCGATTTGAAAATCCTTCAACATCCTCAGAAGATTGCATCAGTTCTTGCGGAGTTGTAGTTAAACTTGGCGAAGCAGAGCTTGGTTTATTTGGAGTTCGTCCACTAGAGAACTATCTATTGATATCACTGCCCTTAGGAGTAGATTTAGATCCTTCTAAACCCTTTCCCCTTTATTTCCAATTCATTCCAGTTCAGTCTGTTTGAAGCAAAAGCATCATAGAATTGCTATATTTGATGATGAATTTCCACGCCATGGCAAAGAAGTGAAAGAATGATCCAAACGTAAGGCCCCTTGGATTACCAGCAATCACATCAGCCACCTGAGTCACGTCCGTAGCATAAAGGAACCTTGGAGTCGATTGTTTGAACTTCATGCAATCGCACTTTGATCAAGAGAGAGTGAAGTGACCGTTAGGCAACTTTATTCTGTGTTCGACGTAGTCATAAAAAACACGCCAACAGTACCCACATCACACACCCAAGGTAATTTGAAATCACTTTCTTGTGGCCAAAGGGAGACCAAGATGGTCTATCTTCTTCCAATCCTACTATCCTAAACCTCCTCAATCTCCTCATACTATATTTCCTAGTGCTTCTTCAGCCCTACCTCTCCACTTCACCTAGTACTCCTCATACTATATTTCCTAGTGCTTCTTCCAATCCAACTATCCAAAACCTCCACAATCTCCTCATTTTTCCTATTTTGATATCTGATTCTCCCATTGTACTTCTCAACCACTATCTCATTTTTCCTGTTTTGGTATCTGTATCTACCATTGTACTTCTCAACCACTATTTACTTCTGAATGGGATAGTTTCAATTTACACAGAGTAAACAAAATACATAAACATAGCAGTAATGATAGCAATCAGTATTCAACACAGCATATGGCAGAATGATATTCTTTTATTATCAGGTGTAATGTTCATACAATCATCCATATGTTTTTCCCGAGACAATATGCCAGACAATATAGTGCCTAGCGGTTGGTTAAGACTGCCAACCATCGGCAGCTGCCGAGAACAACTAATTACACTGCATGTTACCATTTTTGTTTGTCTTTCTTGTCAAAACTTGTCTTTCTCAAAATTTAAAGGGGATAAAGGTTTAATGAGACTTTGGGAGGCATTTATTTTAATTTTGATCATGTCCAAAAAGAGAAAAAAAGGAAAAATATAGTTTCGCATTTTCCTCTTCATCCATGCAGCATGAAAATGCTAGGGTTTTTGTCTATGGTTTTTTCTTTGAAAAAGCCCTCCACCATTGGCGCCAGAACAACAAATCAGTTTTCCACTCAGGCCCACGTTGCAGAACTATGGAAGGTGTATGGGACATTGCAAGCAAGAAGAGAGGTTTCAGGAGATTTGGACAGCTTGTGCCCACGTGGATGAAGAATTTTGATTCTAGCTTCACCATGGAGTTCTTAATGAGAAGTTCTCCCACGTTGCAGGAAATACTTGAGGCATTACTCATGTTGCAAGGGGTCTTGTTTTCAATCTATACCCATGATACAAGGCATGTGGCTTAAATATTTGCAGCTACTTTCAGAATCTATAAATGTTGCAGATTCTAGCATCTTTTGTTTGAAGTGTTAAATCCAAAGGCCATCAAGTTGCCCCATTTCTCATGCATCTAGCATTAGTCTCAAAATTTCAATAGTTGTTGCCCTTTATCAAAGCCTAGTTATTGCTGATGTAGCTGGTGCTATTGAGATATTTATTGTCAGTATGATAAGAGGTTTTTCTTATGTCAACACCTTCAATTCCAAAATGATTTAGATGGATAAATTGGACCTTGCCTCTATCAATATGACAAAGATTGCAGTTGTATTGAATGAGTTCCTTGCTCCATGATCCTAAAGAGTTGCAGATTTTCCAAGATATCAAGAGATGCTTGTTTTTATGCCATAAACTCACTTTTCCGTGGATGGTCCAGTAAAAAGAGAAAAAGGACAGCATTGTATGAGTGTGCATGACAATCATTGGATAAACATGATAGCTGTCATTAAAGAACAGAGTCATAGTAATAAACAATACAATGAGGTCGTCAGATATCAATAGCTTGAAGTAAATAAGATTCAACTAAGACTAAAGAGAGAGTCTTAAACATTTAAGACAACCATGTGAAAGGATGGTTTAATAGAAATGTATGGGTTGTCATATGAAAGGTGCGGTCATGAAGACAATAGTTATGACAAAGATATTTGTGACAGTATGGAAAATTACAAAAGATAGTCCCAAGGAACAATGATCACAGTTTAAAATAGCCATAGTATGTTTTCATGGAAATGGCATGCAGGGTTCTTTACTTTCTAATTGAAGCGAGTATGGACAATCAAGGTCATTATTAAGAGACATAAAAAATATGGGAAGGTTGAAGAGAAGCATTGTGAAAAATAGTGTCCTATAACAACTCATCAAAGGGACAACATGGCAGGCATTCATCAAAAATGCATAAAGGTCAAAGTTAATGTCAGGAAAGAACAATAACAGTAACAGTGTTTAGCATAGAAGATGTTCCTCCACTTGCACCTTACACTGTGATTGTGCCAAGTTAGGAGAGAAGTCAACCTTGTGGAAAGAGAGAAAGAAAGATAATGAGCAAAGGCAGCCTCCTACAGTAGACAAGGACAGTTACTGAGGGATGACAGTATAGATGAATACAAGAACATTGACAGCCAATTCTCAGCTCAAGTGAAGACAAATTATGACAGTGACAGGGAGGTTGATGATAGTGAAAAGATTCTTATTGTATAATGACAGCCTCCACATTTATGACAATCACAAAGTTTGTTGTATGTGAAGAACTATCCATAATCTATTAGGACTGCAGTCATAGGGGCAGCCTAAAGCCAAATTTTAAGCATGCACATCTAGTCACCACCATAAGAGAAGACCAAGCACTTTTATGGATGATGAACCTTACATTGTTGATGTTGGTTGTTACAAGCAATACATTCCAGAAAATGATCATTGGGTGCCTGCAAAATGTGAGAATTATGGGATCTGCACTTTTGCTGTTTGTATCTTCTTGTATTTTTAAGCTCCAGTTTACAATATTGTACTTTAAGTATTGGATTTTAGCTCTCAACTCTTTTCTGCTTCACCTGGAAAAGGTCTTCGCCATACGCATTGTCTATCATCTGTGTTTCTACTGCGTTGTGTTCTGAGAAGAAAACAATATCCAAAGCAAGAAAAGAAAGCAAGCATTAGTATGAAGAAAAGTGTGACAATCAAAGGGACTACATTACGGGTTTAGAAAGAAAAGGCAAAAGTATGGTCATACATGGTTAACTGCAGGTTTATGAGGACAACAAAGAGACTATGTTAAAAGAAGCATAACAGTCCTACGAGGAGATGACAAAGGACAGATAGACAAAGGTCTGTAAAGAGTTTTGAAAGAACAAGGGCATCATAGTGTTCAGCAAAGAGGAAATACAATAACACTACAAATACATGACTGTCACAGCCATGCAAATATAGTGCTTTTGAGCAGTCCACAAGCAAATAGTAGTTGTTTCATACTTCAAATGGCAGTGACAAAAAGGGTAAAAGTGTATAACAGTGACAAGAAAATGAAGAGCAAGACCAACATCAACGTCAAGAGAAATAGCCATATATGCAGTAGTCCTACTCCTTGCAAACTCATCAACAATCATTGCAGGCTGCCAACAGTGAATATTCATGTCTTGGGGCAGCTTTAGTTTCAAAGGCCATGTGAAGAAGACACAGAGGATGTCATTCGGGATTGTTTCACAGATGTCTACTTGCTCAAAATGAAGGTAAAGTGATCATTGATCCATGCCAGCAATGCCAGGAGAAACATAATGAACTCGGTTAGAAAAAGTGTTAAAAGGGAATGAGAAGCAAGTTGCAAAGTGCAGAGGTCAATTGACAGTCCATGGTTGGGAAACAAGTATTATAATCATGCAATAAGGATAGTCACACTCCTTGGGAATGTCATAGTGTTTGTTACAAGATGTATGAGAAACAGCCCTGAGTTTTGAGACATAGTTCATGAGGGGCAAAGAACTGTGAAGAGGTCTCAAGGACAACAATGTACAAAGAGGGATCATCATTCACAATGATTCCATGAGGAAGAGGAATAATAGCAAGAAGGAAATCTACAGTGGCCTATGTATGTCATGGAGTTTCTCATAAAGGGAGGCAGCTATGAGTACAAAGAAAATCTCAGAAAAAAGAAAAGACAGTTACAGTCATGATAAGGACAGTCCTAAGGGCAGCCCTGGGCACCATTTAAAAATAGAACGGTGATACAAGTGCACAGCCCATGGTGGCATCTTGCAAGAGGCCATGGAACACAAAGATGACATGCTACTAAAGACAGCGCAAGTATCATGATATGACAGTGAATGTTTTCAATCCAAGCATGCTACCAGGAGGGTTCAGTACTATTAATAGTGAGATGAATGTATGATAGTCAAAGAGATGTGAATAATAGAGACAATTGAAACATGCATTCAAGGAACCTTATCCTATGCCCTTTTGCAGTCAATCGTCTTTGACTTGTTTTCCACAGGGACTACAATTATGGAGAGTTGCAAGCCAGAGATAGAGAAGAAAATGTCAGCTTTCATAATGTTTTGTGTCACACAAGAGAATAACATGCCCTATAATCATGCATAAACAGGATCTATGGTAGTTGGATCAGCTTTAAACAATTTGAGGGCATTCATGACAGTATTGAAGACTTGTCCAGCTATCTAGGAGGCAGTTTGACCAATAATCCACCTCTCCAGGAGAGTGGAGATAGAATTTGCAGGTGTCAAGAAGTTCTTAGGGCAGATTTAGGAACTTTTTGTGTTGACAGAGCCAAATGCAAAATAGGACACTCATTCCTCAACGCCACCTTCAAGCAACTTCTAAGGAGTCAAAACTAGAGAGTTTGTTTTCAACACCAAGTGAAGGTTAGCTACTTGGTCAAGCAAGTGAAGATCATTAATTGTCCTTTAAGGCTTTCCTTTTCTTTCTTACATTGGCTACAATGTATATAGTACGACTAGCAGGAGTTTGGAGGGAGTTCTTACCTTCTTTCTACTTACATTGTAGCTATTCTCAAGCTCTTTCAGCAGAAATGTTGTTCTGTAACTCAAAAACCAGTCATTTTTGACTGAATAAAGTATGTAATTTCATCTTTTCAAAGTAGTAGAGTGACATTATCAGACATGTTTAGTAGTTTGCAAGAAGCTTTTATCAGTACCGAAGTATTTTTCCTTCTCTGATCTGTTCTTTTGTGTGCAAAATGGATTAATGATGTGTTTTTATGTGATTCATATGCAATACTCAAAACATGCCTCATTTCCTAAAGCACCTTCATGCAGAGATAATATGTTTTATGCAGAAATAATATGTGTTATACAGGTTATAGTTTGTGTTACGGATTTTAGCAGTTTTTGGTTGTGAAAACTTTCTTTTTCCTCCCATAAAATGTGAAAATCTCAACCTTCCTATTAAACGTTGATGTGTAGACATGTCAAAACTTGAGTTGTGTAAGAGAAAACTTGTTTGTTGTGATAAATTGTGTCAAAACAACTATAGTGCAAGTTTGAAAAACATTAGGTGCATCACCTCTTAGTCTTAGTTTTTGTTTTAAGCAATATTTCTTCCTTTCACAATGCATGTCAATAGTTTAGAGTAGTTTAAGGTGAGAATCATAAGGAACCAGCCTTCTCTGGAGGTTGACCTTTACCAACAGGTTACCCACAGTCTTAGAGGTCATCCCATGTTTCACTAGATGGTTGAATTGGGTTCAACAAGGGTGCACATTTTAGTGATAACACTGCCAAGTATACTAATAAAACATAAACAAGACATTATTTATTTATGATGGCAAAACTGTCGTCTACATCAGCCCCTCCAAAAAAAGAAGTCGTCTTCCAGACAACGAAAACAAAATGGAAGCTAACTCTAGTATTTGCAAGCTACTAAGAGGGATGAGAGGATGTCCCTGGAAGTAGAGAAGACTGAAGGGTGTCTAGTTGTGCATACTATTGTAGGCACTAGAGACACTTATTTGCCACCAACTCTCGCTCCCGAGTGGCTTTGACGATGCATGCAACCTCCATAAGCTGGTTCCACATCTTCTCTAACTCCTCATCCTTCTTCTCCAAATCCTTAGCTTTCTCCTTTAGCTGCTCTTCCCTACTGGCCTTTTCTGCCTCCAATTGAGTAACCTTCTCTATCAAGGTTGTCCTCATCTGCTCTTTCTCCTTCAACTGTTGGGTATGTTCTGCCATAGTTTTCTCCAATGCAATGACCTGTGAATTCTCCTATGCTAATTGCTCTCAAGCCTTTTGTGTGTGGTCAACGAGAGCTTGCCTCGCCCTCTCTGCTTCTCTGAGGGCATGTTCTCATTGAGCGGTCAGCTTCTCAATTCCCACCACCGCCAACTTATAGTGTTGTAGGAACAAGTCCCTAAAGGCGACCTCCATGTCCCAGAGTGATCTCAATAGACCTAATTGGTCGTCTACTATTGGTTGAGTCGGAATCTAGGCATCTACCATCTCCTATGTCCACCTTCAGCCACCCCTTGGCAATGAAGCACCTGAAGAATTCTAAATTACACTCACCTTGAATAAATGCTAAGAGACGGTCTACTGCCTGAACAACTAGGGGGTCGCGACCAATGTCAACACTTCTCGCAATGTCTCCAACTCTACTCAATAAAACTTGCCACCCCCTCCAATTGTCTAACACACTGTAGCACAGTACCAATGGAGTCCCCAAGATTTGGCTTGCTCAGTTGCACTACGATCTCCTCGCCTTCGCCAGATGACAATACCTCCCCTCTCTGTAGCATTGTGTTGGGTTCTATTTCCGTCACCCTTTGTGATTCCTTCTGCATCCCATGGTCTCCTCTACTGTTTTGCTCAGGAGCCCTCGTCTCTTCAGGTATCACCCATGGTGACTCAAGGGGATCCTCTAGAGTGATTCCCAATGTTCCCAACCATGAATCAATGACTTCCTCATGCTTCTCTGTGGGGCTCGTGGATGGGCCCTCTGGCAGTGTCACTTCGAGGGTTGTCGTTCCTATCTCGACTAGTGAGGGCCAAGCTTCTACATCCACTATGACTGTTGTGGATTCCACCATTGGGGAAACTGTCGAGGTCCCACAAACTACCATTGCTAGCAAGATTGAGCAAAGGGTAGTGATTGTGGGTGCAAGTACCTCGGATGGCGTATTCTCTGCCAATGGTGCATTTTCTATCAATGGCACCAAAACTGCCAATTCTATCAATGGAACCGAAACTACCGTTTTTGTCAATGTTTTAGAAACTGTCACTTTTGTCGATGAAACTGAAACCATTGGCCGAACCCCCATATATGCAGTGATGTCTTCCACCACCTCCACATCGTCTTCATCTGCAACAACCACCACCACCATGAATGCATCCTCTATACTTTCACCTTCAGAGGAGGAAGCCTCTACTGTGTCCTCGCCACCGTCAGTCTCAGAGTTCTCAAATTGTTGCACATTATGTCACCTCTTCTTCCAGGCAAGTTGGTCACCGCCAACTACCAATGTGTCTAAATGCATCTAGTACAATATCGGCGGTTTGGAGGGTTCTACTCGAGGAATGGGTTGGAGATCCCCTCGCTTGTCTACTGGAACCTATGTACGCATTGCCTCCAAAAAGAGGCCAATTACATGATGAGACATGTAGAAGGCCTTATGTTCAAGATTCAAGAATCCTCAAATCCTCTTAGAGAGAACTGACACCCAGTTATACATGGTGCCATTCATCAACCTGTTCATCAAGTACAGCATCCATACTACAATGTTCAAAGCCCTACTAGCACCTGTCAAGCGGCTCTTGATAACATTGAGGATGCATTTCCATTCCGCAGTTGCCATGGAATTCTTTTTCACCCCCTAACTAATACTGTTGTTCCAAATACTATCTAATCCTTTCTATGATAGATCACTTTGGCATATTAGATTGAGAAGGTTCTTATACTTGGTAGGTATTTTGCGTTTGCCCATGCTCCCACCCTTCGATGGTATCCCAGAAACCTTAGCAAACTCCATTGCTGAAAAAGATATGGTGATCTAGCAACCTTGAAATTTTATTGTAGATGTGCGCAAATGGCGGTTGTAGTAGACCACCATGGCTTTCAGTATCAGCTCGAATTCTCTTATATTGAACACTGGCATTTGAATAATTTTGTCCACTTCTGCATGATTAAGAAACATCTTCACTGGGTGGTCGTCATCTGTTTCTTGCAACCATGTGTGGCAGTCACTGCCACTCAACCCTTCCCACGTAATGGTTTCCACTGTAACTCTTTCATCCCTCTACACACACAACTAAGTCTTCTTCCCTTTGTTGCTGCTTGTTGTGGCCATGGTTGGCGAATGCGAAGGCTATCCTCTTCCTCCAGGTGGCCGCTGGTTCTTTTCCCGAGGGTTTCCAAAATTGATTTTTACCATCTTGCAATTCAACTTTATATGTGGCGATTTGAACTTTTGTTTGTCCCCACTCCCGTACAATTTCCTAACTTCCTCGTGAAGCCTGTTAGAGAGTGTCGCATGTGATTTCGATTTCCTGGCATGTTGAACTGTCTTTCTGTACAGTGTACATAATCAAGTGCCAATTCCTACGTTGTACGGAATTTTCGTACAGTGTTGGTTCCTCCTTCCCTCGTACGGATTTCTTGCTTGTGTATGATCTTCGTACGGACTCAACTGTCTTCCCTTCAACATATGGTGATTTTGTTGTTTACACAAATTCGATTGTTTCTCGTTTGGTGTACAGTGATATCCATACGGGTTTGGCCTTCCTCCCTTCGTACGGTCCAACCAATTTGTCTTGTTTGTATGATGTCTAATTCTTCTACTGTGTACGGACTAATGAATCTGTATGGAATGCTCTATTCGCTTGTATGGTTTGCTCCCTTCTACAGCCAAATGCCCCGTGCTTCGTATGGATCCTGTACGATGTACAAAAGTGATTCCCTCATTACCTGTAGATTCTGTACAGTCTGTAGACAAGATTTCCCTTATGTTTCTAAATTCTGCACAACATGAGCTTCCTCCTCTTCGTGTGAATTCCATACGGTGTACAAACAAGATCTTTCTTCCCATGAATTTTGTACAGTGTACGGATTTACCCTTCTTGCCTGCAGCGATCTTCCCTCCTTCCAACTGTGTTCTCTCCTTTTTGGAACAAAAAGACATATTGAGAGTATCTATGTTTTAGTGCCAAGGCTAGGATTACAAGAGCACACTTTATTAATTTTATAAAAAATAACTTTCTTCTTACTCTATTTATTTTGCCTTGTTGCCCCCTTTTTATTTCTCCTCTCCTTTATATTCTCTTTCCACTTTATAATTTTCACTTCCTTCTGTATCAATATGCAAATTTTTTTCAAAAAATTATTTTCCTTGTCCTTTTCATTTTTAACTTTTTGACCCTCAATACTTTTTTAAAAATAATAACTTACAATTTTTTTTCAATTTTGAACGACTCAAGCTTACCTCCCTCCTTTCTTGCTTTCTCACCTGTTTCCCCTTGAATTGTCTCTTTTTCACAACTTCGTAATAGTTCTTCCTTT
The DNA here is from genome assembly GCF_030272615.1 of Cryptomeria japonica. Classification (NCBI taxonomy): domain Eukaryota; kingdom Viridiplantae; phylum Streptophyta; class Pinopsida; order Cupressales; family Cupressaceae; genus Cryptomeria; species Cryptomeria japonica. Next base: position 457,250,731 of record NC_081408.1, on the reverse strand, counting down.
TAATTTTCTCCATGTCACATTTTTGCTTTTTCCTCGATTCTTCATTCCCCTTGTCACCCTTTTGTTTTGTTCCCCTCAGTTCCATACTAAGTCAAACCTTGACCTCCAACGCATACCGCCACCAATAGGTTCCTAGCAGTGTCTTGTAGCATTTGTCCTTGCAACACATTCCAATGTATTCAAGATCAAATATCTCGTCAAGTAGGGGAGTTGGTTCCACCCCTTTGTAACTACCATCTATGTACCTCCCACCATGTTGTTGGTACCACGTTGCTTCTTCCCCATCAACTGTTGGTGGTCTTGTTGAGTTTAGAATAACTCTCCACAGAGAGTTCAAAGTTTGTAAGGGTGGAGGTTCCTTCCCCTTTTCTATGCAGCGTTTAATGATGTACTCATTATGACCATCCCGTTCTGCAACGAACAAGTCATCAGCCCTTACTACCATTTTTAGGCACAACCCAAGGGTGGCACCATACTCTTCCAAGTCGATTTATTCCTCCAAGTCCTCTTCTCCAACCTCCCCCTTGGCCAATTGTTCTTTCTTTTTCTTCCTTTCTACTTCCTCATCTATGTTCTATGCTACGTAGTTACTATGTTGTCCTTCATATGATGCCTTCCATTTCTAGTACCCATTCAACTGAACCCATAGCACAAGTGTGCCGAACAAAGCATTGGTGAGGTGTTTATGGATACGCTAAACAGTAATGTCATCTACATGTTTTCTTGCCAACCATTCTTCAAGGAAGGTTACAGGGTTGGCCCAATTCTCGTCAAGTCTATACGGTTGCTACCTGATCACTAGGTCTTCTTCGAGTGCTTCACTCCTTCCCATCATCCAACCTCGGGTAGGGTATCCTAGCATACTTATTCCAATGCCAAGTTGCCTTTCCTTGTAGATTCATCAAGTGTTGATAGTTTAATGGCCCCGCTTTGACCAACCTCCCTTATTTTATAGGGCCCCAACCAACAACTCGAAATTTCCCGGTTTGAGTTCATTGCGACCATTATATTTTAGTACCAATTGTCTCGGTCGAAAGTTCATCCGTCGGAGGTGTTCGTCGTTCCGAAATTTTCGTCGTCGTTGAGCAACCTACATCGCCCACTGTGCCATCACTCGTCACTCATCCAATTTATTGAGATTAAGGAGGCGTTTTGCCAGGCTCTCAGCATCCCCGAGACGATTCTCCATAGTGACCCACAAACTTGGTACAGCGTACTCCACTAGAACAACTGCCCCTTGCCTGTACATGAGTTGGAACAGAGTGTGTCCCGCAATCACCTTGTATGTGGTACAGCCACGATACTGTTGGAGTCTCTCTTCCCGGTTCTCTTCTTCCACACCGCAGGATTTGTATATGATAGATAACAGGACTTTATTCGTGGATTCAACCTAACCATTAGCTCGAGGTTAGTATGGGCTAGAGAGATTGTGGAATATTTTGAATTCTGACATCGTGGCCCGGATGACGTGGTTCATGAAGTGTACCCCACAGTCACTAGTGATCTAGATCAGAATGCCAAATCGTGTTACAATTTGTTCATAAATGAACCATACCGTACTGATGGCAGTATTATCTAGAAGTGCCCTTGCCTGTGCCCATTTCGTGAGGTACCCCGTCGCCACCATGATGTATTTGCACTGATCCATGTGACTTGCCCTCAGCGGCCTGATGAAGTCCAGACCTATTGTGACCATTTCACACATCGCCCCATTAGAATGGGGACACCCTCTTTTTGCCTTTGGTTTTGTTTTCTCTTTGCTTGTTTTCTTTCTGCTTTTTGGGTTTTGAGTGAGTGAGTGGTCTGCCTGGGCTGGCTAGATTAGGGCTAAACCTTGGAAGCTCGTTTTAGGGTTTCTTTCAAGCTAAGTCTAGTCTGGTTTAGGAGGTTGTTAGTTGTCTACCTGAGGATTCAAGATTGCCAAAATGAAACATGCCTTTCAGGAGAGTCAAATTGGTTAGGTCAGAGGCAAGATGAATAGGTCTCAGGTCAGATCTAGATTGAAAGAAGGTTTTTCTTGGTAAGGTCCTGTTTGTTTCTGAGTCTAAGTCAACTAAGCTTAGTCAGTGAAGAAAGGGAGTTGATTTGGTTAAGTTAAAGGGAGAATGAAGTGAATCAAGGTAATATCTAGCCTGGAAACCTAATTTTCGCCCCTGACCCTTCCAGAGGGTCCAGAGCGAAATTTTGAAAAACTCTCATTTTCGCTTGATGAAAGACAGGATTTTGATGGGGATGCATGAAGGAGGTCTTTGCTTACCTCTTAGGGAAATTTGGAGTTCAAAAGGTCAAGAATTAAGCTCAAAGCTTGATTTTCGCTCCTGACCCTTCCAAAGGGTCCAGAGCGAAAATCTTTGTAAACTGAATTTCCTTCACAATTTTGGCTAAGTTTTGACATGTTTGAAGATGAATTTATGTGTTCTTGCCTAGAGAGGGATTTGATAGATTTTGGAGAGCAAGATGATGCCTGAAAGAGGATTTTCACTCCTGACCCTTCCAGAGGGCCCAGAGCGAATTTCATTCTAAACACAATTTCTTGCTTTGAGTCGACTTGCAATCCGGTTCCTGGCCTTGAAAATGATCTAACCTTGTCTTGTGAAATGGTTTGAAACTTAAAGACTGAGCAGTTTAGCCTGGAATGAAGATTTCGCTCCTGACCCTTCCAGAGGGTCCAGAGCGAAAATCTTATTTGAGCTTATTTGTCACTAATTTTGGCTAACTTTTTATGTGCAGGGTCTCTTGGAATGAAGATTGGACATCATTTGATACATTTGAAGATTTGGAAGCATGCAAAATGATGAATTTTGGACAAGGAAGGTAAATTCGCTCTTGACCCTTCCAGAGGGTCCTGAGCGAAATTTTGAATAGCTCTCATCTTGCAATGAAAAAGGAAGAATGAGCAGGATGAAACCTTTAGATATGCTTGGAAGTCATGAAGAAATGAAAGATTTTGCCCAAAAGAGGGAATTCGCTCCTAACCCTTCCAAAGGGTCCAGGGTGAAAATTTTCAAATCCTTCTATTTTTTGCAAAAATCTAGTCAAGCTTGGCATGGATGAAGGAAGAGTAGTGTCTTTTTCCTGAGAGGTAAAATCAGCTTGAAGTGATGATTGAATTGAGCCTAAATTGAGGAATTCACTCCTGACCCTTCCAAAGGATCCAGGGCGAAAAACTTTATAGGAGGTATTTCTTGCTTGGTTTAGTTGAATTGAAGTGCCCAAAGCATGTTGAAAAGAGGAATGGACATGTTCTTGCTTTGAGAAGTGTTCGATAGCATTGAGTGATGGAGATTCTGCCCAGGAAAGGCAATTTCGCTCCTAACCCTTCCAAAGGGTCGAGAGCAAAATTCCTCATAATCACATTTTTTGGCCTTCCTTGGACATGAGACTTTATTCCTAGCACAGTGGAAGGTGAAATCATACTTAGCAAAGAAGCTTCAAGGTGAAAAAATGAAGGATTTTGGTCAAAATAGTGAAAATCGCTCCTGACCCTTCCAGAGGGCCCAGAGCAAATTTTCTCAAAAACACCTTTTTGCTATAAACTTGGCTAAACCAAGTGAAGGATAAGATGAAACACAGAAGGAATTGCCCCTGAGAATATGTTAAGGTTGGAAGAAATTATCAAAAGGTGGAAGAATTGAGCCCAACTGTGAATTTCGCTCCTGACCCTTCCAGAGGGTCCAAATCGAAATTCCTAAAAATCACCTTTTTCTTGCAAGGTCAAAACATTTTTTGGTTTTTTATGGTTTGAATGAATGTGAGGAAGTATCTTTTTTCCTTTGAAGATAATTGGGATAGTCAAGAAGAAGGAACCAAGCCTAGAAAAGGAAATTCGCTCCTGACCCTTCCAGAGGGTCCAGGGCGAAAATCCTAAAACCTATCTTTTCCTCCAAAGTTTGAGCAAAGCTAAGCCTAGGCATGGGTTTAAAACGATGTTTGAATTGCCTTGAAGTAAAGTGGGATTGTTAAGAGTGAAAATTTTGAAGCCAAGAAGGAAATTCGCTCCTGACCCTTCCAGAGGGTCCAGAGCGAAATTTCCAAGTTCTCCCCTTTTCTTGCAAAATTAAGACAAAATCTTGCTATTCATGATTTGGATGGGAGAGAGGCATGATGTTCTTTGCCTTAGAAGTGATTTCAAGTTAAAAGCATGAAGGAATATGCCTAAAACTCAAAATTCGCTCCTGACCCTTCTAGAGGGCGTAGGGCGAAAATCATAAAATCAACATATTCCTTTTAAGTTTTTGCTAAGGCAAGGATGCACTAAGGTAGAAATGACCTTTAAGACCATTAATGAGGAATTGTTTGCTTCAAAACTTGATGATTCTAGGTCAGAGAGGGAAAATCGCTCCTGACCCTTCCAGAGGGTCTAGGGCGAAAATTTGAAAAACCCCTATTTTACCTTGCAAGATCAAGTCAAACTTGGGTGGAGTGAATGAGGAAGAACATTGCGTAGCTATGAGTGAAAGATTCGACAAAAGTTGATGAAGGAGTAAGCCTAAGGAGGAAAAATCGCTCCTGACCCTTCCAGAGGGTCCAGGGCGAAAAACCCTAAAATCACCTTTTTCCTCCTAAGTTGAATGAAACTAAGCCTGGAATTCAGTGAAAGAACCTATTTGGAATGCCTTGAAGAGGTTTTGAACTTTAGAAAATGAAAATTTTGATCCCAATTATGAATTTCGCTCCTGACCCTTCCACAGGGTCCAAAGCGAAATTCCCCTAAATGCACTATTTCCTTCAAAATTTTGATGAGCCAACTCAGTGATGCAAGGAAATGGACCCTGGAGATTGCCTTGGAAGAGTTCAATAATCAAGCTAAGGTGGATTATGGCCTAGAATAAAAAAATCGCTCCTAACCCTTCCAGAGGGCCTAGGGCAAAATCCACATTTTCACCTAATTTCCTCATGTGAAATACCAAAAGTTGAAATGCAAGACTTTAATTAGGTATAAATTCACCCTCCAGGAGATTTTGGAGTCAAGGAATGAGATATTCGGGACCAAATTGAAAAAATCGCTCCTGACCCTTCCAGAGGGTCCAGGGCGAAATCATTAGAAAACTTCATTAAGCCTTGATCAAACCTTGATATTCCCCAATTTGCACTAAATTAGCCAAATTCAAGACATTTGGGAGGATGAATTAAATTCACATTAATTAAGGCATTGGCAATTTAATTAATTAATTTTTAGGCCTTGGAATAATTAAAAAATCCACCTTGGAGGCATTAAAATTAATTTTAATTTTAAAAAATAAAAGGTAAGCGCTCAAAATCATTATTGTGCCTTTACAAACAAGTCGGCCACCTTTTGAAGGGATTTTTATTTGTTTTTATCCCCTATTTGCCAAGTTGGCCTTGAAGGGATTAGGGTGAGCGCCCTATATAATGGAGGAGTGTTGTAGCATTTTCAAAATCATTCATTCATTACCTCTTATGCGAATTTTGAGGAGCAGATTAAAGGAGCGAATCCCAGCAGATTGGAGGCTAAATTTCCAGAATTCGCTTAGTGTTAGAGGCTAAATTTCCAGAATTTGCTAAGTCTTGGAAGCTAGTGAAGGTGACGTTCTTTTGAAGGTTGATCAAGACATAATTCATCCAAGAAGGCCAGCAATTCAATCCTCATCCAGCAAAGTCTGATTTTCTTTCTTCATTTTTTCAAGGTTCATAGTTAGGCTTTCAAAGGAGAAGGTATGAAGAATTAAATTTTTTAAGTTTATATTCAAGACTTGTTTTGATTTCATAAGCAATCCTTTGAACATCTAAGTCTTGTGCAATCTGATTTTCATTCATAATTTGAAAATTCATAATTCTTGAGTTATCATGTCATTTTCAAATTAATGTTTTGAACTATTCCCTTGAAAGGTCTTAAGTTCCATGCTTTAAAGTATGATACTTAAAGGCTAACTTTAAATTTTTGTGTAGGCATCAAATGACGACCCCCAAAGCTAGAGGATCTACTAGCCGGCAGGCTCTCATCAACGAAGATCAGAGGAGCAACGAATTGGAGACCAGGATCGTGTCCAAGTGGAGTAATATTGGAGGCACCAACTTAGGAAACTTCAATGTGAAGAAGTTTCGAGAGGCCCCCTACATTGGCAAGCCATCACCTGTTGCAAGGAAGATAATTGAGAGTGGCATCATCAAGGCGGCAGGTTTCCCTCCCGCAATCAAGTGTCATGAGCTGATGATCGAGTGTGCCCCCCACTATGACTCACAATCAAGGACGATCGTAACCAAAGACGGGAACATCTTAGCTTACCTTTCAGAGGAAGCTATAAGCGAAGCTCTTCATCTTCCAGACCATAAGATATGATTTACAAAAGCTTAGAAGAAGCCAGGTCGATCGATGAAGATGATCCTGAGTCCTGTTTGAACTTTATTAATAAGAATTGGTTGCTCAAAAGTCGGCCTCGTCTGAACAAGATTCCCAATACACCACATAGGATCGACTTTAAGGAGGAATACAGAGACGTGATAACTTTGCTCAATCTAGTTACAGGTGCTTCTCAAGCCTTCTTCTTCGAAAAGTGGATGTTCTTCTTCATACAAGTGATAGTCCAAGGAAAGGGAATGCTTCATTGGGCCAAAATCATTAGCAATTGTCTGGACGTACAGTTAAGAAGGCTAAGACCCACCAAATCATTCCTCATGAGCTCATATGTTATATATGCCTTGATCAGGAGTTTCGAATATGCAGGGCTACCTCACAGAGGAGTGATTGGAAGAGGACCCAGAGAAATAAGGGTTTGTGATTCTTATGTTCATCTACATCATCCACCTAGAAGTGACTACAAGTTAGTCAATGACACCTTCACGATGAACATTACCAAGATATTGCAAGGAGGAATTCACAATCGACTATCTCTAGATGCACAGGAGCTTGTGAAGAAGTACGGCGCATGGTTCATCCAGTTTCAAAAGTTCACCTACATCAAAGTTCAGGGATGTCCTTCACCTCCCTTACATGTTGCCAAGATATCCAACAGACAGGATAGTGCTACTTGAGGTGACTAGACAGTTCGCAGCTTATGCGAAGGCATCCAGACACAAGCATGGAAATGGGATTCCCATGCCCATCATACTAGGGAACTCAGTTGAGGTGTGTCCTAATACTCAAGCCACGGAAGATGCAGAGAAGGAATTATCTTTATACTCATTCACATCCTTTGCTTCGCAAGAAAACTTTGACCCTCATGGTTATATGGAGGAGACAGTTCGTAGAAAGTACAAGCATGAGTTTCAGGTGGAGGACTTTTGGATGAATCTCCCAGGAGATTTAGAGGTTAAAAGAAAGATGCATTCCAGGCTACCCTTAGATCTCATTAGGAAATGCAAAGTTTATAGAGTAGCCGATCAAGCCCAGGATAATGGTAGATACCTCCTGTCGTCCTATAAGAAAGAGGACAAAGAAGTGAAGATAGATTGGAATGAACCCGAGGTTTTAGACTTGAGGGCTTTGATGGCTCCCGTTTTATCCTGCACTCGCAGATGGGTGGATGTACAGCATCAAAAGTTGAAGGAGCAAAATGTATCAATGACATTTACTTTGGAGGCAAGGCCAGAAGAAGGAGAAGCGAGTGTGAGTGAGAATACTTCTCATTCCAAAGGCTCAAAGAGGAAAGAAGGACCTGAGAAGAAAGAACCTTCCAAGAAGAAGCAGAAAACAAACCCTGATCACCCACCAAGCACATCTTCCAGGCATGAAAAGGAGGCGAGTCAAGGCGAAGATCAAAGGCAGATAGTATATGAAGTTGATGAGTCTATGGAATCCATGGTACAGAATGATAAACAAGAGAAAGGATAGACACCTCAGCATTCATCAAGTCAATCTCCCCAAGTTGATGCTAATGAGCAACACGAAGAGAAGAATGATGATGAAGCAACATCTCCTTTCCGGGAAGATAGACCACTACCTAAAGAAATACAAGTGAGGGAAACAAGATCTGCCATTCTTGATTGGCTAAAAGAGAGACTGACAAGCGTAGTTGTGGTTAAAGAGGAAGAGGATGTGTTTGACTTGGAAAGCCTTATAGGAAATTCTCATGAGGTAATGGAGAAGAAGAAGGCCACAAAGATGTCTAAGGTAATTAGAGATGAGACAGGATCCAGGAAAGTACAGGTAGCTACACCAGTGGTGGACAAATATGAGGATGAAATTCTTGCAGAAGAGTATGACTTAGAAACATTTGAGCTTGGTCCACTTACCTCTGAACAAGCGATGGAAGAAACAACTGATTCATTTGAAGCACTTAAAGATAAACTTAAAGAAGAAATGGAAAAGAATAAGAAGCTTGAAAGGGAGGTCAGTGCTTGGAGGAACTATTTTAGTCACCTTAATCAGCCCTTGAGACGTCAGGATCCAACAGTATCTCCTTTACAAGCACTCCCTCTTGAATCAGTAGGCGAGGCAGAAAGGGTCAAGAGCTTGGTTCAGCTTATGAGCTCTTGGATTGATAAATCCCACACGGTAGCCGTTGAATTTGCAACAAGAATGATGAAGACAGTTCATCGAGCTATCCAGGTCCTTGAGATTATCCATAATCTAATGATAATTGTAGCTGCATTCACTCACACTAGAGATGTTATCATTCCTGTCTTACAAGTGATAAGACAAACACCAAGACGGATTCTGGCACAAGAAAAGATAATGGATGGAGGAACCCATAACCTCCTACAGTGGTCAGCTCTGCTCCAGATGAAAGAGGTCCTTTTTGAAGACATCAACACCAGATGCAGTCAAGTTGAAGGTATCATTCATCCAATTCAAGATAAGGTGTTTGAGGTGTTGTGTACCATTCTTGACAGGCGGATCGAGATTGAGACAGATGTGGACATCCAAGAGTTGGAGGAGAGAGTCAAGGTTATCTTTTGCAAAGAGGAGAACAACATCACAGATAAGCAACGAGATCAGATGTACACTACTATGTTCTTGATTGAGAAGACCAAAGAACTTGAACCTGGATGGGAGACAACTCTTCTCACTGCTTTTGATCAAGTCCTTCACTTGGAAGAACGAATGAAGAATCTTCCTAAGATTCCCATTGCTGAGATTGAGGGAATTGTGTCCAGATTCATTGAATATGCATAGGAAAGGGAACAACATTCTAGATGAAAAGTTGTTATAGGATGATGTGGCAGCTTAATTCCTATTGGTCTATGTCTCCTCGGTTTTTGTGCCAATTCTTTATTGGCTATGGATTAGTGATGTTTATCTAAATGGAGACTTTTTTGTAACAAACCCTGATTAGGGTTTAGGTGTCAAAATCTCAGCCGTTGATCTTCTTTTGATCTGAGCCATTCATTGTATTTGAGGATGCCATATATACCCTCACTCATTTCATTTTGTTAGACAGTTAGAAGAAGTTAGAGAAGAGAGAGAGCTTAGAGAGAAGAAAGTTATTGTGTAGTAAGATTGAGTAGTGAAGAAAGAATTTTGAACAATTGTTGTCCATTTGGCTTTGAGATCAATAAAATATTGAAGTTATGGTGTTTTATTGCAATACTTGTGGCTATCTTCGTGATTGTTTATCTTCTTGAATCACTCTCAGTTGAAGTAGCATTTAAGTTTTAAGTTTGAAAGACGAAGTGTTGTGCTTGATCTTTGAAAAGATTCACATTCCAAACCACTAGCTTCTTAATGATTGTAAGGACGCCTTGTGTGGTCAACTGGAAACCTTGAGATTGATTAAGAATTCAATCATTCCTGGAAGTATTGATATGTATCTCTATGATAGTATCTATATCCTTGATGATTTGAAAAACTATTGAATCCCCTTAGAAGATCGCATCAATTCCAGTAGAGTTGTAATTTTTTGGCGAAACTGAAATTGGTAGAATCTTATCAAGTCTAGTCTTCATTGAGTCATTCTTAGGAATAGTTTAAGTATCTCTTCCTTGAAACCCTTATCTTTTGACATTTTTTGAAAATCTGTTAGTCCTAGGAAAATCCTGTTCCTGCAGTTGAAAAGAGAATAATACAAACAAGCTTTCTCTGAAAGTACGTAAGGCCCCTTGAAGAAACAGCATACACAACGACCACTGGTGCTTATCCACACGTAGAGATCCTACAACGAAGAACCTTGAAGTCATCCCGATTGATCCTTTTCGCGACATCTTCAGCATTCGGAGGCTTTATTCAAGAGAGGATAAGATACCTCTGGGTATTTTATTCTGTGTTAGGTCGTGTACAAAATACACATCAACAAGACCCCACCTTTCAAACAACTCCTAAGGCTATTAAGGGAATAGAGGCATGAAATCTCGCTTCAATGGCTTACCAGTTCGTTGGCACATATCACATCCAAGTACCCACTCTTGAGCATCCATATGCAAGGTTGGCCACTATAGTCCTCCCAACACTACCTTCCACGCAATAGCATCCAGCCCCATGTGACCTCCTGCCAGCCCTTCATGTGAATCTCTTAGTACTCTTAGGATCTTCTCTTGCATCATGCATCTCTGTGAGACTTGGTCCAGCCCTATCTTGTACAACAATCCATTTATCAATTGTAATCTCTTACTCTTCAAGGCAAGCTTCCTCCATTCACTTGGCGGCATGTCCCTCGGAAATGTAGAGGTGGACAATTATTCTCCAATGTTCTCGTACCAAGGTGGCAGTGCAGATATATGAAAGGGATGGGCGTCAGGAAGATCTTCGCTCACCCCCTCTGGAGGCTCTCTAGACTTAATACTTGACAGCTGATCCACAATAACCTGACTCTTTCCAAGTTGTACGATGATGGTGAAGGTAAACTCTTGTAGCAGGAGCAACCACCTGCTCACCCTTGAATAATTGGCTTGTTGACTAGGTACATTAGCACCTGATGGTCCACGTAAAATGTGAAGGGTGTCGTGAGAAGGTAGTGATGGAACTTCTATACAGAGTGCACCATGTCAAGTGTTTCCCTCTCTTTCGTACTGTAGTTTCATTCGGCCTTGGAATATAAGCGGCTAGCAAAGAAAATAGGGTGGTCCCGTCCCTACACGCCCACTTGTGCCAATGTGGCACCGATGGCATAGTTGGAAGCATCCATGTGGACCTGGAATTCCTAATCCTAGTCAAGGTACACCAAAATAGGTGCTCTCACCAATCTGGCCTTAAGTTCTTCGAATGCCTCCTCTTCTTCTCCCCATGTGAACAATTCACCCTTTCTTGTCAGTCTATCCAACAGATATGAGATCTATGTGAATCTCTTAATGAACCTTCGACAGTAACCCACATGTCTGAGGAAAGGTTTTACTGTTGTCACATCTTCGGGGCTCTCCATCTTGACAATGACCCCTACCTTGTTCAGGTTTGTCTTCAATCCTTCCTTACTATATGGTCGAGTAATTTCCCTTGTGGTACCATGAACCGACATTTTTTTGGATTCGGAGCCAGTCGTGTCCTTCGACACTGCTCCATAAATTCTCTTACTGCAGTAAAGTGGGTATCCTATCCACTATAAATGGACCAATCATCCAAGAAAGACTTGAAATTCCCTACGGACATCTTATCAAATATGTGCAATATTATCCGTTGGAAGGTGGCGAGGGCATTACATAGGCTGAATGGCATTTTGTTGTACACATACACCCCATCTTCTACTATGAACGTGCTCTTCAACTTGTCTTCTTCTACAATGTTGATCTAGTTATATCTTGAAAACCTGTCCATGAAGGAATACATCTCATGGTCGGCCACCTCCTCCAGTTTGCTATCAATAAACAAGATCGGGAAGGGGTCTTTGATTGTGACCGCATTAAGACACTAGAAATCCACATAGATCCAAATTTGATTTGCTTCTTTCTTCAAGGATATCGCAATCAATGAGGCCCACTCACTAGTCTCTACTTTGAAAATGATACCAACTTCCAACATCTTCTCAATCTCCTCCTGCACTTTTGCCGCATAGTTTTGGTTCATTTTGTACGATCTCTTCCGTACGGGTTGTCCCTCTGGTACGAGAGGGATCCTATGTATGCACAGCTCCAGAGGTACCCCTTTAAGGTTCTTGTACGTCCATGCAAAGACATCCTTGTATTCCATGAAGATTCTAAATGTTGCTGCCTTGAGTACGAGATTCCAATCATCTCCTACCAGTATCATCTTCGAGTTGTCTTGTTCCCCTAGGTCAACCTTCTTTATGTTTGGTTCCTCATACTTTATCATTTTTTCCCTCTTGAACCGATGAGCAGGGTATCATCTACTCTCGCCACTCCCTCCTTGTACTCTCTATACTCTGAGGGAAAGGTGGCATTCTCCATACCAGCTTCTTCAATCTCTCCAATTTGCAGCATGTTGCACTCGGGGTGGAAAACTTCATAGTCCTCCATCTCCCAATGAAATAGCCCGTTGAGAGAACTTGTCTCGTCCTTTGAACAACTTTCGAATTCTAGCACCCCTTAGTCAATAGGCTCCATTGTTACTTCCTCAATCTCGAAATTTCTGCCTTCCGATTTTGAGTCTTGTTGATTGAAATTTTGTACACTTGGGGAAATATACAAAATTGTGGTTTCAACCATAGTGTGTGAGTCAAACTCTCCTAATTAAGGGAAGGCTCCCCCTATCTAACTACAACTTTGAAAATAAAATAGGATGGGACAGAAATCTTTCTTCTTCTTTCAAGAAAGACAATATCCTTTTCTCTTCACAGAAAAGTGATAGCGATTTGATATAAAACAGCAGTAACAACTTTCGAAATGAAATGAGAGAAAGGAAATGAAGTTTCCTGAAAGCTCAAAGACTTTTGTCACTTCCTTCGGGACGGGACAGCAATATCAAGCTCAAACACTTGATTATGTGAAGTCCTATCTACCCTTTTCTATACTAATTTCATTAAGAACAAATTATAACAACACAAAGACTGAAATATCTTATCCTTTCTACACAAGACAGCAAGAAAAAGTGTGAGCTCAAAGACTCACAACTATTTCTCATAAAATCTACTTACTTCTAAACTCTATTAAGAAAACAAGTGTGAGCACAAAGTCGTACATCTTTTTCCCAATAGAACTTCTACTTTAACTAAATTAATCTCCAATACTTGCAGCTCAAAGACTGCAAATCAGATTCGATTAAGTTCTCAAAGAAACACTTGCAAGAAATGTAATATGGAACACAAACTCAAGAATGTACCACAAAGACTCAAAGCTTGAGCAATTTTCTTCTATTCCTTTCAATTCTTCAATTTACACATAAAAGCTCAAAGACTTCTTTGCTGCAAATTTGACAGAGTTTTTGCTTGCTTTCTAAAAGATAAAGATTACAATAGACCCCTCCAATATTTATAGAAGAGGAGCCTTGAGAAAAAGGTGGGAGGATCCTAACTAACTTAAGAGATTCTCTCAACCACCAAGACTTATTCAATAACTAACTATGACTTATTCCAACTACAGTCCTAATTGAACACAACTTGTAGTTGCTTTACATGTAATTACAAAAGTGCAAGTAAAGACTTGACTTGCAAAAAGATTTTTACATGTAACTTGTCAAAAGAAAAACTACAACTAAGAGATTACAATTCTTGAAAAATACAACATAATGTTGAAAAACACTTAAGCTGCAAAATGTGAAGACATGAATCCTTCGAACTTCTAGATGATCAATTGCAGTTCATCAAGATCCGGTTCATGGGTGTTCTTGGCCACGATCATGGTTTTCACGATAACATCGCTGCAACGAAGGATTGTGGTATTATTTCTCTCAAAGGAAGATTGAATTTCCCGCAAGTAACCTTGATAAGTCACTAAGGCTTGAATGGATGCTGCTGAAAATGGTTCACTTTTCCACTCTTGACGGATCTTCAACTGTAGATCAGAAAGAACCTTTTCTTCTATCAACAATTCTCCATCATGACCCATGATGGTGCAAGAAGCTTCTGACAATGAGAGACCATATCCTGAAAAACTTCCATTCGCAGCCTCATAGCATCATCAATGTCTTCAATACGTGACTTAAGAACAAGGGCTTTGTTCTCCAAGAGCTCCTGATATTCCAAGTACACAATTCTTGAAGGAACTACCTGAAGTTCTAGAAGAACGCTTAACTTTTGCTGAGGAATTTTAAGCCAAATAGTCAAGTTGTCTTCTACCTTTTCCAAGTTCCGTTTGAAAGTATCAGAAACTTGGTTCAATTGTTCTTCAATGGTTTTCAACTTGGCCATCATTTGGAAAACCTTCTTCAAGACTTGTGCACATAGATTATGAAGCTGATCAACCCAAGATTCTCATGCTTGTACCTTTTGAGCAGCTCTCTCAACTCCCTGGATTGATTCTCGTGCCTCGAAAGAACTTGTAGGATTACTCACTTCACCAGTCGGTTTTGTGACTTTACGAACAGCTGCAACAAGTTGTCGGTTGTCCTCTTCTAGCTTATCTTTCTTAGCTAGAAGTTCATCATATCGTTGCACTAGTGAGGCTAGAAAATATTGGGCATCATGTTTAACCACTTCATGCATTTGCTTGCCCAATTCTACCCTTGTGACTTTATAATCAGCAGCTAACATCTCCTCAAGTGGCTTATTTGCTAGAGGCTCAACAATTTCAGCCACTTTCATCTTGTTGCTATCAACAGTTACTCTTGAGATAGTCTTGGCCTTTTTAGCAACCTTAGGTCTAGACTGTTTAAGTTGCTGATAATCAAAACCATCAGGTGAGATTTCTTGTTTCTTCCTCTTTGGGGGTAAAAGAACTAAGCCATGGAAGTAAAGGCATCAACTCTCCTTCAGTAGCAGCTACGAGTAAAGGAGAAGCAGTTTCTGTTTGAACAGTCGTAGTCACCCTGGGAGGAGTATCTATTTGGATGGCGACCATGGTTTGCTCAGTAACCAATGGGCATGAAGATTGTCTCATAAATTCTTCAAAACCAAAAGTGGAGGTATCAATCTCAGACAACTGGATACATGCAGGAGTATCCTCAGGAATTTCCAGCACACCCTCTTGTTGCTGATCAGGAAGCGGCTCATACGTTGAAGTAGGAACGGCATTCTGAGGAGACTCTTCCATCATTATGTTAGGAGGAGAAAGAGGCGTCTCAATGGAAACTGAGGAAGGAATCTCATGAGGTGAGTCCGAAGCTAGAGACTTAAGAGCATCATTAGATTGTTGTACTTCTTCTGGATTATCAAGATCGATCACCTGAACATGAAACCGTGACTTTTCCTTTCCACGAACTGTCACCTCCTCAAGAGGAAGCACTATTGTCCGACT
Source organism: Cryptomeria japonica (assembly GCF_030272615.1). NCBI lineage: Eukaryota > Viridiplantae > Streptophyta > Pinopsida > Cupressales > Cupressaceae > Cryptomeria > Cryptomeria japonica. The sequence goes on along the minus strand of NC_081408.1, from coordinate 457,235,554 downwards.
AACTCGCAATTTGATCCTGGTGCCAGAAGATGATGCACCTTCCTTATTGTCAATCTGAATCTCAGACTTACGTCCAAGAGGCCCCGTAGAGTCATCTTCTTTCTCAACCTTGACCTTGATGAGTCTAACACCATTACCCTTGAGCCAAATATTGGTGTTAGCGAAGATAGGTGAAATCTCTCAAGAATGGATGTGCACTCCTTGTGTGACCATTGGATTAAAGGAAGTGGAGCTTCCTCAACCCTTCGTGAAATATATCCAGGATCAAGTACATGCCCATCATCAATCATCCCTTGTGGAATATCCACCAAGTTCAAATCAACAACCTACTCAACAATAAGCCTGCAGTAGTCCATCTTGAGAAGGCAGCTTGTGGCTCATGAATCCACCTGTTCATATGATGTTTGTAGTCCTTTTCCCTTTTGACATAGTACTCAATTGCACTATCTTTGGAAATCTCCATATAAACAGGTGTTGGTGGTATTCTGAAAACTTTCTCAATTGTATCTGCATCAAGGCGGATTATTGCTTCACCATCATCATTTTTAATGGTTCTCGTCTCCTTGTCAAAGCGATGGGCGCAAGCGAGAACAAATTCAGGTTCTAGGGCAGCCACTGGAAAAGAAGATGCGTGATGGATATGGTTGTCCAACACCCGTTGCATATTGTTATCCTGCGGATCCTCCACCCTCTTGACAAATTCTGAAATGTCCACATGCCCTATCTATGTATCTTTTATGCGATCCAAAGGAGAAGAAACTTGAGAAGGTGAAACTTCATTTTGGTACTTGTCATATTTATACTTCATCTTCTTTGGGATTGGAGATGACGGCAAATCTGACATTGAAGGACAACCTGGTATGCTGCAATGAAGACTTAAAAGTGTTAAGGCAACATCATAATCAGCTGCAACTAATATTTTTCCTTCTTCAAATGGGAAGAACTCCAACCCTTGCACTTCACGATTTTGTGAGAGAAAGATGGGAAATAAATGGGAAATGCTAGGAATCTTGACTTTGACCAATTTCGAATCTTGGGGAAAATTTTACAAGTATACAAGTTTGCAAAGAATGCACATGGAATCGGATTTTTGAAACCCGAATGCAAGTATACTTGTAAAATGGAAAATGGAGAAATGAGTTAAAAATGAGAATTAGACTTGCGGGAAAGGACGTGAACGGAAAGTATGGATATAGGCGATATGGATGAATAAAAATAGAAAGATTTTGGGAATGACATTTTATGAAAATGGGAAGAACTTTGAACATGCAATCTAGTTCTAAAAACCCGATTTTGGAAGGATGGGTATTTTTCATCTTTGCAACTTGGAATTTCAACAAAAGATGGTTAAAACTTTTTTTTTTACCGTAAGGGAAGAAGAATGATTTTCATCCAACTTGTAATCGGGATTTAAAATCCCGAATACAAGTAAAGAGGGAAAATGGGGAAGAACCATGCAATTCAAAAATTGTTTTTTAAAGGGGAAAATCTCTCTCACAAAACTGAGTTTTGGGGCAAAATAAATATATACACAAATTTACAGCAAGAAAGGAAAAACAAGAAAATGAAACAAAGAAAGGAAAGAAATCATACTTTGCTTCAAACTGAAAAAGCCTCTTCAAAAGATGATTAGTCTTTGAAAGAAGAAAGGATAGCTCTTAAATAGAGATTAAACCGCATTCAAAAACCCTTGCCACGTTTTTACTAAAACGCCATAAGCAAAAAAACATGGCACCAAATGCAAATAAAATGGCCCAAGAAATGGTCAAATCTCCTTCCAACTTCAACGCCTAGGCATGAAAGGCAAAAACGACCTACGAGATTACAACTTCATGGAGTTTAGATCCCCCAAAACGTGGATTCAAAGAACCACGTGGTAAACCGTTTGGCAAAAAATGAGGGTTAAATCATCACTAAAACAGAAGCAACGTGTCCCGTCTCACATAAATCGCCTTGCAACAACATCGCATCCTTGCTCCTTGAATTTCTCCACAAAAAAATGGAAAGAATTTGTGGCAAAATTGGCTTAGGAGAGGAAAATCGGATTTTTGGAAGAGAAATGCAAGTTTTAATTCACATGCAATAGAGAAAATCGGGTTTTATTTCCCATATAGCAAGTTTTAAATGTCACTTTTCTTTCAACAAGGCAAAATCGGGTTTTAGAAATGAAATTACAAGATTAAAATTCCCCAATTTGCACTTTATGGAGAAAATCAGGTTTTTTGGGCAAAATAGCAAGTTTAAAATGTCACTTTATTTCATTTCTAGGCAAAGTCGGGTTTTGGAGAGAGATGTGCAAGTTAAAAAGTTATTTGTAAAGGGAAAATAAAATCCCTACAACAAGTTTTAATAACTTGCACATGTCATAGGGGTTTAAAATCCCTATTACAAGCAAAAGACATTAAAATAGGGGTTTTAGAAAAGAATTACAAGTTATTTATAAATATGCAATTTAAAATTAACTTCTAACTTATCCAAAAAATCCCTATCAAAACTTAAAAAGCCAAAAGGCATCAAGGGGGAAATAAAAGGAAGTTACAAGTTCTTTTTTCAATAAAGTACACTTGTAATTAGCCAAAAATTTCCCTACAAAGACCAAAACAAAAGAAATCATTAAAACTTGCAATTCAAGGAAAATTTCCCACCTACAGTCAGGGAGAAAAAACCCGAAATTGAAGGAAAGACATAGCAAACGAACCCAGAATGCGATGAAATTCGTAACGTGGTTCGAGGATGGACTGAGGATTCAGTCCAAGGATTAAGTGAAATTCTACCTCGAGAAGTGTGCCATAGAGTAAAATTTTCATTTTTTGACAAAAATTTCATGTAATGGTCCTTCATTTTTTAAAACAAAAATGAGGACAACAAGTCTAATGCCAACTCCTAGCTCACCGCCTAGTTCCGAAGGTCGATGACATATTTCCTCTCATCACTCTTGATGGAGAGCGTATTTTTCTTGTAGTTGTGGTTTGCCTTGGTGGTGATCAGCCATCCCCTTCCAAGGAGGGCGCCATACGCCTTCTTTTCCAACAGGATGAAGATGAAGTCTAAGAAGTGTTGCATTCCAATTGTGACCTTCTGTGCCATTAGTGTCCCGAGTGGTTTGATGTCGTGCTGGTCGGCCCCTACCAAATGGAAGATTGGTGGCCACAGTGTTGGTTTGCCTAGTCCCTTCCATGTCTCCTCTGGCAGCACATTTCCACACGAGCCTCTATCGACGATGGTGTTTGTGAGCTTCCATTCCAATATCCCCATCTCAACGACAGCTAGCTTCCTGCCGATACCAACTATCAATAGCAAGGGATCAGTGGCCAGGTGGCCAGGTGACTTCACCGTCGATTCCTTTGGTTGTTTGCAATGCACCTGGCCGATTGTGTTGTCCCCGACTGTATTGGTGATGGCCACTTTCAACTGTGGCAAGGTTTGTAGAAGGTTTGATACTTGTACAGGTGTCATGGTTTGCAACACCTATCTTATAATGTTCTTTTACCACAACGACCACAGTGGAGTGCTAGCAACTTCATTTGAGGCTTGTCTTTCCTCCGCCATCGCACGTTCTATGTCAACCTTCACTTCCCAGAGTCTCCCTTTTTCCATATGGGGGTTGGGGTATATGGCCTTCTTGGTTTGAATTCTAGTGATCACCAGTACTCCATCTGGCTCTTCGACGACCAGCATGTTCAACCCTTTCTATTTCGGGCAGTCAATGTCTTCGTGGTTTCTATGTCCACACCATTTGCATAGCAACCCCGCATTGTTACTTTGGCCACTCCTACAATCCCACGTGAAGTGATCCTATTCATTGCAATTTTGGCATTGGATCATAGGTCTACCCTTCGCGTTGTACTGTATTCTCCTTTTTGGGGTGTTGTTAATGTTATTATTATTATTCCCTCACCTGTTATTTCGATACCCTCCAGGAGATGCATTAGAGTTGGCAGGTGGTTTTGGAGGTATGGCTGAAGGAGTTGTTTGTTCCCCTTGGGAGAAGAGCACTTGTGTGCTTGTTTTTAGATTGTACAGGCATTCCTTAATGGAATGTCCCAATACCTGACAGATGTCGCAGAATGACTTCTTCAAGCACATAGCCTTTGTATGACCTACTTTGCAATCGGTGCACCACAATTCTTTACCATCCTTACCATCGTCTTTCTCTGCCTTTAACTCCATCATCCGCAACATATCCCTCTGTAGGGCCTATACGATTTTTGATTCTCCGTCGTTGCTTTCTCCCATACTATCGTCACTGACCTTCTTTCCCTGTGATGTCTTATTCTCGCTTTCTATGTCCATCACCCAATTGTAAGCATCAATGTACGATGACAGGGGTACCACCTTCATTTTTTCCACCCCTCAACGAACCATCAGTTCTTCAGTCCATCAACTAGTTCATTTTCCATCTTGTTCAATAGTTCTTTGAGCCTACGATTGTATGCTCATATGTTCTCGATCTTCCCTTGTCTGGTGTTGTAAAATTCTGCAACAATCTCATTGTCATTTCTCAGCAGTTTAAATTCTTCTTGAAATGCCTTCTTTAGTTCAATCCATCCAACCTTGTGTTGAGCAACTAGGTCTGTATATTGGTCAATGGCAATTAGGGTGGCGGGAAATGCTTTCAGCCAGTAATCCTAATCATCCTAACCATCGCCTCCCATATTGTTATACAAATCTTGCAATGGCGTACAAGATCCTTCGATCCGTCCCATATGAATTTGGGAAGTTTTTTGTTTCTCCTGGGTGTTCATCATTGTTTTCACTCGAAGGGTACTGTGTGTATTCATCCAGATTGGACCATCTTGCTCTCTTTTGTGTTCATATGCCTCTCTTGCACTCTCGACCACACGCGAGCTCTCTACACATCCACCTTTTGTGTCTTCTACACCTTGGTCACCCTCTTCGTTTCTATACTCTCTGCTCCTTGGAGTCTTTGGTTCTAACCCCCTATTCTCGGTTCCTCTGTGAGGGACAAGTTCCCAATACAGTGCAAGTTTGTTTCAAAAAGTTTGACAACTTCGGTCTGGAGGTTCCTTCCTTCCCCTTCATCACATACTGATTGTATGGACGGGCTGCTGGTAGCCTGGTACTAAAATTGTATGTAGATTCGGAGTCTTCGATTGAAGCAGAGTGTACGATTTGGTTACTTGCCTAATCAGTGAGATCTTCACTAACTTCGTCATCCGGGAGTGGCAACTTTCTGGCAACCTCTTCCAACTCACCCCATGTACACGATCTTTCTCTCTCCCGACTACGGCTTTGGTTGGCACTCTGACTCCTACTTCTTGCTAGACTCTCCGAACCTTCAACGATTCCCCGTAATCACCATCTCCTCTTACTTTGCTCTCTCAAGCAGAGAGATCTCATTACTAATCCCTCCCCCTCCTCTTGAGTGTCTCTAGTATGTTGGTCCTCATTTGTTCGTAGGGGCATTAATTGTCAAGGTATGGTGTTTGCCAGCATCCCGCTCTTCTTCCTCCCTATGGATCCTTTCTTTGTATCGTTGCAGTATTTCCTACCAATGTTGCTCTCAGTTTTGTTCCTCCTGCTAGTCTTGTAGTTTAATCAAGATTTTGTGCCAACAGCCTTGGAATTCTACCAAGAAGATCAAAGACCACTAGGTTTACTAAGAGTTCGTCATGTACCGTTCTCTCAGGGACCGCTCTCCCAAGCTTCCCTCTACACATACTAATCAAGCGAAACTTCCCACAAGTTTACCAAGTCTTGCGTCAACCGATCTTTTGGTGTTTTTTCCTTGTTGTCACTTTCAATTACTAGTACTTGTTCAAACGATCGGCCCATTACTTCGCCATGCCTGTTGCCACTCTTGGGGTACTCTCGATTGATTAAGACTACCAATCGTCGACAACTGTCAAAAACAACTAATTACACTACCAAGTATACTAATAAAACATAAACAAGACATTATTTATTATGATGGCAAAACTATCGTCTACAACCACTATCTCCTAGCCATCCTTCCTGATACCAATATAAATCATTAAGAATATCAATTTCCCATCACAATTTATTTTGTGTTTATTTCTAAGTCCTAAAATACTTAAATGGGTGTAGCGTCGTAAATTGTAACTGGTACAATTCACACCTCATATTTGTGCTCCTACTTTAGCGTGTCCTATCTTCATTCCCCCTAAGCCCATTTTGGCCCCTTTTACTCCAAACTTGATGTCACTTGTGTACATGGTTGAGGACCCCATCCCAAGGTTATGCCACCTTTTGTTTGATGGCTTTTTGTCCTGCTTTTGGAGGACAAGGGCGTTGTGGCACCCTTGTTGGGACCATGGTGCCCTGGTCCTCCTTAAACAGGGCCCATTTTAAATATGGGCAAGCATTCCCCCTACCCGATGGATTTTGGTCCCCATGGCTACACTTGACCGTTGAAGGTCGACCTAATCGGTAATTTACCTAGGAAACCCTATATAAGGGCATCCTATCAATCCATTTTAGACCTAGAAGCAATCTAAGACTCCATCCATAGCATTCACGCATTCATCATCAAGAATTCAAGATGGCAATTCATCGTTCAAGCATCATGGAGCAAAGTCATATCAATCTTCATGCAAGCATGTGTGTTTGATTAGGTCACTCATGTTCATGTGTTTGTCACATTATTGCATTCAAAAATTGTGATCACATCTAAAGAGCACTGCATCATCAATCTTCTATCTACCATTGCAGATCTGAGGTATATCTTCCAGCATTTAGATTTCATACTTCAATTCAATTCAAGGTTAATTCCTAAATCAAGGTTTGACCCAAGGCAAACCCCTATCCACAAACCCTTTTCCTTCCTTTCTGTGTGCAGAAAAATGATTTAGAAGTTGCGATTAAGATTCTGACAGAATTGACTATGATGAACAAGTTCAAATTTTCAAGGAGCGAAAAGCAGAGGACTAGGGCGACCTACCACCATGGTCCCCAGAATTTTGCCCAATCTTCCGACAATGGATCTTGTGCATCTTCCTGAACCAAAAAAGATCCCACTTGCCCATCAAAAAGTTACATGACTAGGGCGACCTACCACCTGGTCCCCACAATTCAGCCCGAATTTCCAGCAACAGGTTTTGATCCTCTCTTTCTACTCAAATCTCTGTTTGTGGCGCTATTTGATAACTGTAGCACTTTGTTCTTGCTGTTGCACTTCAATTATCCATTGCTTTACCCTAAACTCTACAATCCTAATCCAATTTCAACTCAAAAAGGGGAGACAAACAAACAAGTGAATCTAATTAGTATTTCAACCCTTTTTCCTAATTGAATTGTGGCTAGATCTATTGGATTCACCCCCCTTTTTAATGTAATGGTCTAATATGTAAGATTAGTGGTTTTATCATCTTAATTGGTGAAACCCTAATTTTACCCAACCAATACAATGGGTAAATATTCTTATATTTCAAATGAATTTATACTTATTTAAATCAATGAATAAGTTAAAAATAATAATAAAACATATAAATATAGATTTAGTAAAATAGCACCAAAAAATAAATAAAAGAAAAAGAAAAAGTAAAGAAAAGACAAAGGTAGAAAAGAATTAAAAAAGAGAGAACCAAAGTTAAAAAATAAAGACAGTTTAAAAAAGCAAAGCATAAATTAAATAAAGAAGAAAAATGGTATAGTTCACTAATGTTTTTTTATAAGAAAAATGGTATGGTATGCTAATCTTTTTTTAGAAGAAAAATGGTATGAAAGGTGAAAGTGCAGAAATAAAATACATGGTGGAGAATCTTTAAAAGGGTAGCAGCAATAAAAAGAAATGTCGATAAAATGAAATAAATGGGAGGAAGTTGCAAAGTATGTGGGAACATAACATGTGTAATAGTATTACAAAGTGTGGTGATGCAATTAAACACAAAATGTGTATACAAAAATGTTAAGTTTGAGAGTGAAGAAAACTATGAGATACATAAAATGTGAAGCTGGAAGAATTAAAGTCAATGGTAAGAATCAAGAGAACTAGCTATCAAGCCTAAGGATTCATACCATTCTACCATTTTAAGTGTTGTAGTTGCATACACTCTAGGGTTTCATAGCACTCAAATGAGCATATTTACAATTAGGGTTTGATGCAAAATCAAGATAGAAGAGTTCAAATTCAAGTTGCTAAGGTTGTCAAAGTTTTAGGGTTTTATCGAAGGATTTTCCATGTTCAAAAAGGAGCACTTCATTAGGATTGTCTCTAAATCCAACTATCAAAAGGTCTATTTATTGCTCACATTATAAATAGCCTACACTATTTTAAATATCTATTTTTTAGGAGATGAGAATAATTTGAAAAGTCTATTTCTAGTGCCTACTTATAGATTGGCTATTTTTAGATGATCTTATAGGTGGTCTATTGTTAGTTTGCAGTCATCCTTATCAACAATTTAACTAAAGATTGTGTGAGTTAGGGTTTAGTATTGGTGGACATAATTTTGTCATAAGCTTTCTTTGCATGCAAGCAATCTATTATTAGTGTATAAATTGTAATTATCCTTTTTAATTATGTTTCATGAAATAGCTTTGTAAACATTATAAATTAGTGCTCTTGGCACTCAATTTATGATCAATCAATATCATTTATTCAATTGAATTTATTAATGTCTATCTTGCTTCTAAATCATTGCTAAGATGTTCTATTGTATTGTGCTTTCAATGAGTTGAATATTGCTAACATTTACTAAAAGCTTTGTATTGCAATAGGTGTTAGGTTGTGTTGTGCGAATCGCACACCCATCCCCGTCTTGGACAGGGACCCCCCAGTTTGTGCCTTTCTGTCCTTGCGGAAGAGGAAGGGGATATGAAGGGTCAAGTGCTGCTAAAACCAAATTCGGCCTCTAGGGCCATATTGCGAACTTAAAACTCACCAATTCTCACAAAATCGCCTAAATGTGAAGAAAGAGTTAAAGCCTGCAATGACGTTGAAATGCCGATTTTCGCCAAGGGATACAAAGGAGATAAAGAATGCAAAGTGCCAAGGTTGACAAACTCGCCCAAGTGCCAAAACTCACACTTTTTAGTGAAAAGTTGGCAAAAATGCCCCAAATGGCCAAATTCGGAACTTTTAGCCAAAATGTTAAAAAGTAAAAGTTGGCAAAAGTGCCCAAAGGGCCGAATTTGGACCTTTAAGTGAAAATTTGAAAAGTGAAAAGTTGGCAAAAATGCCCCAAATGGCCAAATTCGGACCTTTTAGCCAAAATGTTAAAAAGTGAAAGTTGGCAAAAGTGCCCAAAGAGCCGAATTTGGACCTTTAAGTGAAAATCTGAAAAGTGAAAAGTTGGCAAAAATGCCCCAAATGGCCAAATTCGGAACTTTTAGCCAAAATGTTAAAAAGTGAAAGTTCGCAAAAGTGCCCAAAGGGCCGAATTTGGACCTTAAAGTGAAAATTTGAAAAGTGAAAAGTTGGCAAAAATGCCCCAAATGGCCAAATTCAGACCTTTTAGCCAAAATGTTAAAAAGTGAAAGTTGGCAAAAGTGCCCAAAGGGCCGAATTTGGACCTTTAAGTGAAAATCTGAAAAAGTGAAAAGTTGGCAAAAATGCCTCAAAAGGCCACATTCGGACCTTTTAGCCAAAATGTTAAAAAGTGAAAGTTGGCAAAAGTGCCCAAAGGGCTGAGTTTGGACCTTTAAGTGAAAATCTGAAAAGTGAAAAGTTGGCAAAAATGCCCCAAATGGTCAAATTCGGACCTTTTAGCCAAAATGTTAAAAAGTGAAAGTTGGCAAAAGTGCCCAAAGGGCCGAATTTGGACCTTTAAGTGAAAATCTGAAAAGTGAAAAGTTGGCAAAAATGCCCCAAATGCCCAAATTCAGGCCTTTTAGCCAAAATGTTAAAAAGTGAAAAGTTGGCAAAAGTGCCCAAAGGGCCGAATTTGGACCTTTAAGTGAAAATGTCAAAGTTTTTAAAACTTTTCGAACACCCCTCTTGCCCGAAATTGCCAGGAACAACTAAACTCGAGGAAGGAATAAAAGCGTTAAAACTTGGAAAATTTTCAAATGACCCTCTAGGCGTTAAATTTTAATATTTGTTAAATTAAATTAAATAATTTTTCAAATTGATTTATTGAAATGAAATTGATCGTTCGCAGGTCGCAGGACGTCATTAAAGAACCAAGAGAAAGACCTGAAACGCAAATCGAAGAAGGATCGCAATCAAGGCCAGGCGCTAAAGACTGGAAAAGAAAAAAGATGTGGGAACGCGCTACAAGAGCGTGAGAGCAACCAAACATTGGGAATCGTGCCGCTAAACAAAGATGAAGTCCACCACCGGGACCAAAGACCAAAGAATATTCTGAATGCTGCAAGTTTATGCCTTCTCGAGAAAAAGCACACAACTGGATTTAATTCCAAGAATTCAATTTCTAAAAAGCTGAAATTGTTTTATTGTAAAACTGCTTGTAGGTCCCACTCAGATATTTTGAAAGAAAGGGGAAACAAGTCAGTTGTGGACAGTTATGTCCAACTACCGGATAGACTCAAATTGAAGCCAAATAGTGGCAAGTAGTTGAAATTGTGGTTGAATGGATGAGTGAGAATTTAATGGGCATGGGTTAAGGCTGCTAGTTTTTGGAAGGCAGATCAGGACCCTTGGATGCAGTCCATCCTGGCCTCTGATTCAAAATTGTAAAAACTATAAAAGGCAGAGGCCTTTCTTTTGTAAAGGGTTAGATAGTTAGAGATTTTTGTTAAATAGTTAGACTCTGGTGAGAGAGTTACATTTTAGAGTTAGAATAGGTTAGATTTTAAGCAGTAGCATAGAGATGCTGCAGAAATTGTTGTAATAGGCAGCTGAAATCAATATATAAACATTGATTTGGTGTTTATTGTCTTGTTTTCATCCTGTTTGCATGGTTTCTCTCAGTATTTTAGATAGATCTTTCTATTTTGGGTGTGCAGGTATTTGATAGATTCAGGCTCATACCATTGAGGATATGTTGATTGTGTATCCTTTTGTATGGTTAACCTGAGCCTTTAATTGTGCTTAGTTCAATTGCAGGTGTCCGTCTAAGCTGCGCCAGAATTGGGTGCTTAGTCGTGTGTCTCCAGTCTGAAAATCTTCCAAGTCCCTTGGAAGATTGCACCATTCCTGCAAGGTTGTGAGCTATTCTGGCCAAGCAGGAATTGGTTATGTTGAATCCGTCTACCCGCATACCCGTGTTGTTAGTTTCAGATCTCCTAACCCTTTCCTTTTGCTCTTTATTACGTAATTCGCGAATCGCAGCAGACCAGCTCGTTGCAAATCGTAAGTCCCCTTGTGCTCCCAGCAAATCACATCAACCACTGAGTAATCCCGCAGTCAAGACCTGACAATCAAAACCTTGAGGTCGTCCCCTTTGATCAAACAAAAAACAGCATTAGGGATTTCCTTATCTCAAGAGAGGATAGGATACTCAGCAAGTACATTCTATTCTGCGTTGGCCGGATGAAGTCGCAAGTTCAGCGATTTTAGACACGTCAACAGGTTGGTCGTTATAGCTTTGAATGCAATTAACATGTTTAACTTACAACACCTTTTCTATCTGTATTGAGGTAAATTTAAGTTCTTTTGACACGTTTACAAGTTTTGTATTGTAATAGGTGTTAGGTTGGTCATTGTAGCTTTGAATGCAACAAATATGTTTGGCTTATCATGCCTTATGTATGTGTATTGAGGTAAACTAAATAGCATTTAGCAAGTTTGCAAGCTTTGTATTGTAGATTCACTTTAAGTTATAAGTTGTGGCATTGTACATGATTCCTTATCTTATCTTTGTGTCGAAACCTATTCGATCTTTGTGTCTTACATATTTTCAATCTCTAATTTTAGCTAGAGAGAGTGAGCATCTAATAGCTATATAGGGTTTATTTTTAGTAAAAAGGCATATAAAATTAAACCTCTCCCCTTTAGCAAGAGTGTTGAGTCATGGAAGACTAGATTCTTGGCCAGCATTAGCACCCCTTGATTGTCACAAAACAAGGGTGAAGACCATGCTTGAGACATGTGCATGTCTGAAAGCATCCTCCATAGCCATACTACCTCACATGCTGCTTTGACTGTTCCCCAATACCTACTTCTATCAAGGAAAGAGCTACTACCTACTGCTTCTCACTAGTCCAAGTAACTACACCCGTACCAAGATTGAAAACATAGCCAAAAGTGGACTTCCTATCATCAACAGAACCTAGCCAATCTAAACCTATGAGCCCAACCAACCTATGATCTTTGTTTTTGTTGGTGTCGGAAATAAGCCACACCCGAACCGACAATGGACTGGTCCAAGAGGGGCCATTAGCTCAGTGGTAGAGCACTCTAGCAGCATTGGAAGTTCCTAGGTTCAAGTCCTAGTTGGTCCATGTCTCGACATGGTATCAGAGCCAGGTCCAGGCTAGGAGCCCCAAGCACACGAGAGGTGTTGCTTAAGGGGGGGTGCTGGTGTTGGAAATAAGCCACACCTGGACCGACGATGGACTGGTCCAAGAGGGGCCAATAACTCAGTGGTAGAGCACTCCAACAGTGTATGGAAGGTCCTAGGTTCGAGACTGGTGCAGGGGCACTCAAAGGTATGCTAGAACATGTGTTTGCAAGCAACATGATGTGTTGTCTTGAAGGTTTCTTGTGTAGGTCCTAGATGGATATGGTAGGTCCAATGCTTGTAATAAGCCCTAAGGCTCCAAAGTTGTATACTTGGCCACAAGCCTTGTATGGGCATTTTATTTATGTTTTTGGTGTCGAAGGGTCCTAGAGGTGTTGTGTGTCCAATTTGTAACCTTCAATATGAGGGCAAGTGTGTGATGTCATAGTATGTCAAAAGTCGCTATGTTGTCATGAGCAATTTTTGCAACTTTTTGAGTTATGGTTGCCCAACGACTAGTTGGTTGCATTTTGTATGTTGGGAAGTGGTTAGAAGGCTTCCTTAGTCTTATTTAAGCCTGAGGAACGATTCCCAAAGGTTACATTGAGACTTTGAATGAAATTTATGCTTCCTACCAATCTGAAACTGTCATTTTTACTATTTTTTCTTGGGTTCTTGGTCTTGGTATGGATTTGTACGAACTTCTGAAAGATCTAATGTTTTGAAACGAGTGTAGCAATGAATCACCTTTCATTTGAAGTTGGTTTGAGGTCTTGAAGTTCTGTGATTAAGGAGTAGTTGATTTTTCTTCCTTGCTGCCTAGTAAAACCCTCAAAACCAGGGTTTGGATGCAAAAGGAGACCCTATTCAACATTCCTCTATGGGAAAGGTCTGGAACCCTGAGGAATGTTGGATTACCATGTATATTAGTTGTTTTGCTTGGTTTGGGGAGCAGAAAATCTCGCCTTGGCCTCTTGGAGTGATGCCCTAGACTTGACATCTCCATGTGGCAAGTCTGTGGCAAGTCTGTGCAGTGAGGGATTGAATGAATCCTTGAGACAGTGGACACAACGATGGTAAAATTTTGCATGGGGAGGACCCTTAGGCATGTGCAGACCCCCTCCAAGAGCCCTGACTCCCTCTCCATCCGACTGGTGAAGTTTTTGAGGCCTAAACCTCTATACCGACTAGTTAGACCAAAAATAGGTCCAATAGGGTTTGAAAACTTGCACTCAAAACCCAGATGCATAAGTTTGAAATCTTTTAGAATGCTCAAAAGGGTACTCGAATATCAAATTCGTTCCAGGGGTTGTTTAGGTAGTTTGGTAGGTAGAGTGGGAAAAGTCCAAATGGAGGGCTAATTGCTTGTAGCCCTATTTCCTAGGTCCATAAGGGCAAAAGGCACAAAGGACTTATAAATACCTAGCAAAGGGGTCAAGGTCAATGCAAATACCATATAAAACATATACAAACACTCAAATATGATAGACTCCACCATTTGAGCAAAAAGGTCCTATTGGCAAAGGGCTTGGGGGTTGTGAGGTGCCTTGGTTTAGGGGTTGAGTATTTAGGAGTAGGAGTCTCCTAGAGAAACTAAGTTGTCCTGAGAAGATTGATCCTTGGGAAGGATCAAGGACAGACTTGATAACCTTTGGAAGGTTGGTAAGGTTGGACCATTGGATGGTGCCAAGTGTTGACCCCCTAAAGAAGAAACCAAGGAATTTGCCCATTACCACCAAACCCTCTGCATCATAGTGGTATCAGAGCTATACCAAGGGTGGAATAGTGTATGTCAGACTCAAAATTTGGAGAAGAGCCTGACACACTGCCTCCTAAGGCAATGAACCCAGAGGCCATCAAGAAGATGGTAGAGGAGTTGCTTGAAGAGAAACTCAAAGAGACCAAATAGTCCAAGGGAAAGGACAAAACTTGTGATGATGAATCAGAAGAGGAGAATGAAGAGCAGGAGGCCATCCCTCATAATATGGCACCTGATCAAAAGATGTTCTTGGATGCCTTGAAATCAGTAAACAGGGACAATGTGGAAAGTTTGCCTATATATAACGGTAGCTTGAATGGAGAAGAGGTGCTTGAATGGCTAGAAGCACTCAATAACCACTTTGCGTACAAAGAAGTTCTTGAGGAGAAAAGAGTGAGTTTGGCAAAGTCTAGACTCAAGGGATCTGCCTTGTTGTGGTGGACAGTGTTGCAGGAAGAAAGGATGAATATAGGGAAGAAGAAGATATCCTCTTGGGAGAGGATGAAGAGCAGAATCAAAGACCAATTCCTACCAATAGACTATGAGGTTCAGATGTACAAGAAGCTGCAAAATCTCAAACAGAGGGAGTTGGATGTGAATGCATATACTGAAGAATTTCACAAACTAAGTCTTAGGTCCAAGAAGCATGAAGAAGAGGCGGAGAAGGTGGCTAGATACCTGAATGGGTTAAGGCAAAACATCTAAGATGAGATCAGCATCATGGCTCCGGACACTATGCACAAATGCTTCCAATTGGCATTGAGAGTGGAAGAAAAGATAAGGAGAAGACGAGAGCAAAACAATAGAGGAAGGGGAGGTAGAGGTGGCTATGGAGGAAGAAATGCTTCTTTCAAAAATGGTGACACTAACCAGCAAGAGTCCAATGGAGAGTTCAACAACAAGAATGAAGGCTTTAGCAGAGGAGGAAGACCTTTTGGTAGGGGTAAGCAAGGTAGTCAAGGCAGAGGTCCTAGTGTTTTCACTGGAAAATGTTACAATTGCAATCAAGTGGGTCAGACCATGAGTAGATGCCTGGAGAAAGCTTCTAGTTCACATGGACCAGAAAGAAGGACTCAACTTGTGCAAGAGGATGATGGAAAAGTATCAATTCACCCATGAGAAATGCAGGACCCACCTTGGATGGAGAAAGCCTCATGTTAAGGAGGACGTTATTGAAGGTACCCCAATGCAAAGAGCCACCACAAAGAAAGTGACTCTTCAAAACTACTTGTAAGTCTCATGGTAAGGTTTGTAAGGTGATTGTAGATTTTGGATCCACTGAGAATATTGTTGCTTTGGAAATGGTAGAGAAGTTAAAATTGAAAAGGTTACCACATGTGAGTCCTTATAGGGTGTCTTGGCTTAACAAAGGGCAGCATGTAGTGGTAGATGAACAAACTTGGGTGGAATTTGAACTAGGAGACTATAAGGATAGGATCTTGTGTGATATCCTTCCTATGGATGCTTCTCACTTGTTGTTAGGCCGCCCTTGGCAGTATGATGTTAAAGCCCAACATGATGGGGAAAAGAATGTGTATGTCATCTCTAAGAATGGTAAGCAATTTAGGATGGAACCCTTACCTGATCAAGGGGAAGAGAAGATTGTTAGTCCAAGTGTCATGATGATTAGTGGGAAAGAGTTTTTACATGTCCTTAAGCAAGAGGAGACCCAAGGCTATGCTTTAGTCTTATACCCAAAGGATAAACCTCAACAAGAAAATGGTGCAAAGAGAGAGGTTCCTAGTGAAGTACAAGCCATGTTGGATAGATATGAAGGAGTTGAAGCCAAAGACATGCCTGATAACTTGCCTCCAATCAGAGAAATCAGTCATCAAATTGATTTGATCCCTGGTGTAACCTTACCCAACAAAGCTGCCTACAAGATGACTCCCAAACAAAATGAGGAGATATCAAGACAAGTGCAAGAACTATTGGACAAGGGGTTGATTAGGAAGAGTTTAAGCCCATGTGTTGTACCTACTGTGTTGGCACCAAAAAAAGATGGAACATGGAGAATGTGCACTGATTCTAGAGCCATTAACAAGATCACAATTAGGTACCGGTTTCCTATGCCTAGGATTGAAGACCTAATGGACTATCTTGGGGGATCTTGCTACTTTTCAAAGATTGATTTGAAATCAGGTTACCATCAGATCAGAATCAGACTTGGTGATGAGTGGAAGACTGCATTTAAGGCAAATGAGGGTTTATATGAATGGTTGGTGATGCCCTTTGGGCTCACAAATGCACCTAGTACCTTTATGTGCCTCATGAATGAGGTATTGGTTGACTTTATTGGCAAATTTGTTATTGTTTATCTTGATGACATCTTGGTGTTTAGCAGGTCCAAGGAGGAGCATTAGAAGCATTTGGATCAGGTTTTAAGGAGGCTTAATGAGGAGAAACTGGTAATCAACCTTGAAAAGTGTGAATTCATGAAAACTGAGTTGGTGTATCTAGGCTTTGTGGTTTCTAAGGGATGTTTAAAGATGGATTCTTCAAAGGTTGAGGTTATTGTCAATTGGCCTACACCTAGGACAGTAGGGGATGATAGGAGCTTACATGGATTGGCTTCTTTTTATAGGAAATTCATCAGGGGTTTTAGTCATATTTGTGCTCCCATCCTTAACACTATAAAAGGAGGAATCAAATGCAGGTTTGAATGGACAGAGAGAGCAGCCCAAAGCTTTGAGATTTTGAAGAGGAAGGTTGCAGAACTTCCTACCTTGAGGCTTCCTAATTTTGATCAACTTTTTACAGTTGAATGTGATGCAAGCAAACAAGCAATAGGTGCAGTTCTTAATCAAGAAGAACACCCGGTGGCATTCTTTTCAGAGAAGCTGAATGAGGCTAAGCAAAGGTACTCAACCTATGATTTGGAGCTCTATGCTATGGTACAAGCACTTAAAAAGTGGCGTCATTACCTTCTTCCAAAAGAGTTCATTGTGTTCACTAATAACCATGCATTGAGTTTCCTTAATGGGCAGGAGAAGTTGAATCAGAGGCATATCAAGTGGGTTGAACAAATCCAACCTTACACTTTTACTATCAAGAATAAGAAGGGTGTGTCTAATAAGGTTGCAGATGCCTTGAGTAGGAGAGTAGTTACTATCCAAGAAATCCAATGTCAAAGTGTTGGTGTTGATTCTCTTAAACTCGTGTATAAGGAGGACAAAGATTTTAAGGATGCTTATGATGTTTGTACTAAGTTTTCTGCATCCTTTCATGTTGAGTTCCATGATTTCATGTTGCAGGATGGATTGCTCTTTAAGGGGCATCAATTATGTATTCCTTAATGCTCTATGAGGGAGAATATCATTAGGGAAAAGCACAATGGCAGCCTTGGCTGTCATTTTGGTTTGGATAAAACTTTAGAGCAGGTATCAAGGTTTTACTTTTGGCCTAAGATGCAAGCAGAGGTGAGGAAATTTGTGGAACATTGCCCCATTTGTCAAAGGGCAAAAGGCGTTTCTACTAATGCTGGGTTGTATCAACCTTTACCGGCTCCTACTAGGCCTTGGGAAAGCCTTAGTATGGATTTTGTACTTGGTTTGCCCAAAACTTCTAGGGGGTTTGATAGTGTCTTTGTCATTGTTGATAGGTCAGCAAGATGGCTCATTTTGAGCCATGTAAATGCACAAATGATGCATCTCATATTGCAGGTCTCTTCTTCAAAGAAGTTGTAACAATACATGGTCTACCTTGTTAATGTATGGTAGCTTATGCAAGATAAGATCTTCCTAACCTTCCTTGTTCTGTTATTTATCTACATGCTTCATGTCTGACTTATATTAAATGTTGTAAGTTATCCAGTTAGATTAGCCGATACATACTTGCTATCGGATGCATAAACATTGGCACCGATTCACATCTGTTATCGGGCTTAATTATATCGAGCATATTTGTTATCGGGTTTAATGAATACACCGCTTCATTTGGCATTAACATTGGTTAACAAATGCACCGGTTGGAATATATTCATCGTGCACTTTGAATCATCGGTGTTTGTATGAACCGATTCATTAAATTGATCAGTCATTATATTATGATATTACAATATGCTATCGGGGGTTTTTGAACCGATAATCAGCATTGTGTTAATGGTATAATTGTAAAGGCACCGATCAATGGGTGCATTGATCGGTCATGCCTAAAGGCATGACCGGTCAATACATCAATTGACCGGTTACCTAAATAATATATATGCCAATTGAATTCATTTGGAGAAGACATAGAAAATATTAAATGATCTCTCTCCTTCAGACCTCCAGATAAAATCAGAATTATTAGACATTGACATAATTCCTCATATCCATATATAGCATTCATAGTTCATAACTTGTTTTTTAATTAAAATTGAAATAACTTTACATGGTATCAAAGCCAAGGTAATCGAACCTAAGGCTATTCAATTTTGATAAAATTCAAGGACTAAGTTACAAACTACATCACATTTCCATAATGGCCAACGCTATCAGATTCGAAGATAGACTCGGAGGTAGCGAAGATTTTTCAGCTTGGAAGTTTAGAATCAAAATGATTTTAAGAGAAAACAAAGTTGATTCATATGTCCAAACTGAAAGTACACAACCAGAAGATGAAACCGAGAAATCCACATGGATCGAGGGAAAAAATAAGGCTATTAAAATAATAGTGGATGGGGTAAGAAACAATATAATGCCCATCATTAGAAAGCAGGAGACGGCTTATAAAATGTTCAAGGCACTTGAAAGGACATTTGAGATATCAAATGCAAGTCGTACTCTAGCACTAAAACGAGAAATAAATCATATCACCATGAACAAAGGGGAGACAATCAACGCCTACTTCATGCGGATATCAGTTCTAAAAGATGAACTTGCAACTCTAGACTACGAGATCCGAGGCAAAAAACTAACACTCATTGCTTTAGATGGGTTGCCTAGTGGATGGAGCACATTCGTCCAAGGCATCAGTGCAAGGTCCAAATATCCTAAGTTTGAAAGACTAAGAGATGATTGTCTACAAGAAGAATCCCGATTGAACAAGGTAGGAATAAAACAAAAGAATATAGATGAAGACTTGCAAGTCCTAAATACAAACATCAATAAGAAGTACAAAAAGAAGCAATTCAGGAAAAGAAAAGCTAAACAAGGCAAGAACACTTCTAAGAAAGACCTATCACATGTTCAATGTTATAGGTGTGACAAATTCGGACACTATGTTGCAAACTGTCCGGAGAAAGGGAAGCAAGCCACATTTGCAAAAGTGAGGAAATCTAGAAAAGAAAATGACTCTGAGAACTATGTCCTCTACTCAGCACTTACAAGCCATACTTCAAACAAATCTAACTCATGGGTGATCGACAGTGGTTCATCCAGACACATCATCGGCTTTAGAGAAATACTAGACTCCATGATAGAGAAAGATGATGAGGAAGTAACCATCGGAGACGATTCTTCACATCCAGTCAGAGGAATTGGAACCTGCACCATCAAACTGAAGACAGGCATGTCACTACGACTTGAAGAAGTACTATATGTTCCAGGCATCAAAAGAAATCTAATCTCCATATCAGCACTAGAAGATCAAGGATACAGAGTGACCTTCATGGAAAACAAGGTGTTGGCTTGGCCAAAGAGATCCTCCATCAAAGACGCTAAGGTAATTGGTCGAAGACAAGGCTATTTGTATGAGCTATGTACAGAGCCCAATCTAGCATTGATCCATGAAGCAACTAATGCAAATGAAGTATGGCACAGGAGATTAGGCCATCTGAATTATAGAGCTTTGTCAACCATGGGAAACCTTGTCACAGGTCTACCTAAGTTGAAGCAATATCATTCAAAGGCATGCAAAGGGTGTGCCTTAGGTAAAAATACCAAAAATGCATTTCAGAATAGTACTAGGAAAACTAGCAAAGTTTTGGAGTTAATTCATTCTGATGTATGTGGACCTATGTCCGTACCCTCGCTAGGGGGATTTTTGTACTATGTAATTTTTGTTGATGACTACTCTAGAAAGACGTGGATCTACTTTCTGAAATGTAAAGAATCAGAAGAGATCCTAAGTAGGTTCAAAGAGTTTAAAACATTAACAAAAAATCTCTCTGAAAACAAAATTAAAACCTTAAGAACTGACAATGGGGGGGAATACACATCAGGACTATTTAAAGACTTTTGTAGAAATTCTGGGATTAAGAGGGAGTTGACAATACCTTATAATCCACAACAAAATGGAGTAGCTGAAAGGAAAAATAGGACCATAGTAGAAGCTGCCAAAGCCATGATACTAGATCAAAATCTAAACTTGAACCTTTGGGCAGAAGCAACTAACACTGCTATGTACATACAAAATAGATGTCCTCATTCACACATTGAAGATAAAACTCCTGAGGAAGTCTTTACCAAGACAAAACCAGATATCAGCCATCTTAGGATATTTGGGTGTCCGGTCTATATTCATGTACCTAAAGAGAAAAGACTAAAACTAGAACCCTCTGGAAAAAGGGGAATACTTGTAGGATACAGTGAAACTTCTAAAGCCTACAGAATCTATGTACAAGGGCAGAGAAATATTGAACTCAGTAAGGATGTAATCTTCGAAGAAGATTTAGCCTTCAAAAGGGCCCAAAATACAATAGAACCTGAAATTCATAATCCTACTCCTAACCTAGAAGAAGAACCTACTCCTGAGCTTCAGAGGGAGTATCTTGAGGAAACTATAAGTGAAACACAAGACCCACCTATAGATAATCGCAAGAAAAGACCACTATGGGCCACCAAAACTATAGCAGAAGCTCAGAAGTTCGCTGCTCCTTCAGGAACCTTCAGGGAAAGCAAGAGGCCTAATAAATTCATCAACTATGTTGCACTTATGAATGATCTCTCTAAAGCTGAACCTAACAATGTTTCAGATGCACTCAAATATCAAGTATGGATAGATGCCATGACTGAAGAATATCAGTCCATTATGAAGAATGATGTTTGGGAGATTGTTCCTAGGCCAACCAAGAAGTCTGTCGTGTCTTCTAAATGGTTGTTTAAAATCAAGCATGCTGCAAATGGCAGTATTGAAAAACACAAGGCCAGATTTGTAGCTAGAGGGTTCTCACAGAAGGAAGGAATAGATTACGAAGAAACATTTGCACCTGTTGCCAGGTACACATCAGTAAGAGTTGTCCTAGCCATTGCAGCAGCAAAGGGGTGGAAGGTACATCAGATGGATGTTAAGACAGCATTCCTAAATGGCGAGATCGTGGAAGAAGTCTACTTAGAGCAACCTGAAGGGTTTGAAATTCATGATGCAAAGTCTCATGTGTGTAGACTCAAGAAAGCTCTTTATGGGCTCAAACAGGCTCCCAAAGTTTGGTATGAAAGAATTGACACCTATCTCTCAAAGCTGGGTTTCTCTAAGAATGATGCCGATCCTAATCTCTACCTCAAAAGAAATAAAGGTGATATGTTAATATTAATTTTATATGTTGATGACTTATTAATTACAGGAGATGATCATCTAATAGATCAATGCAAGAAAGATCTATCCACAGAATTTGATATGAAAGACTTGGGGCTTCTTCATTACTTCCTAGGATTGGAAGTATGGCAGAATTCTGATAATATTGTACTAAACCAAGGGAAGTACACCTTGGACATATTGACAAGATTTGGAATGCTAAACTGCAGACCCATGACCTCTCCTATGGAAACCAACTTCCATAAACTTAAAGAAGCAGCAGCAGAATCAAGACCTATTGACCCCACTCAATACAGGCAGATGATTGGGTCCCTGATGTATCTAGTAAATACAAGGCCAGATATCTACTATGTTGTTAATGCCTTAAGTCAGTTCATGTGTGAACCTAAGGAGATACACCTGGTTGCAGTAAAGCATATAATGAGATATCTACAAGGTACTCTAAAGCTTGGTCTTAAATATGAAAAGGTTGACATAGATCTACATGGATTTACAGATTCAGATTGGGCTGGCAGTGTGACTGACAGAAAGAGCACTTCAGGGTGTTGCTTCAGTTTAGGGTCAGCCATGATATCCTGGATCAGCAGAAAACAATCTTCAATAGCTCAGAGTTCCACAGAGGCTGAATATATTGCAGCTTCAATGGCTGCCCGAGAAGCAGTATGGCTAAGGAAATTGCTCGTGGGATTATTTGGAGAACCTATGAAACCTACAGTCATTCAGTGTGATAATCAAAGCTGTATAAAGCTCTCTGTAAATCCAGTATTTCATGACAGGTCCAAACATATTGAGATTCCATATCACTATGTACGAGATATGGTTGACAAGAATGTGATAAAGTTAGAATATGTGTGTACAGGAGATCAGACTGCAGATATTCTAACCAAACCACTTTCCAGAGTGAAGGTTGATCACTTCAGAAAGGGTTTAGGTATGTGTTGTGACGTTTTCACACATCGCCCCATTGCAAATGGGGACCCCTGCTTTTTTGCTTTTTAGGGTTTGTTCTTTAGGTTTTTTAGGGTTTTGTCCGTTGGCCTTTGCATTTTGAGTATCGCCAAGGGGATCACATGGATAGCAAGTTCGGCTTGAGTGATGTCTCGATCCTGAAATTTGGCTAAGTCTGGAATGTCCTGAAATTTGGCTAAGTCTGAAAGTCCTGATCCTGAAATTTGGCTAAGTCTGAAAGTCCTGATCCTGAAATTTGACTAAGTCTGGAAACTGAAAAACCTCCAAAAACTAGATTTTGCTATATAACTCCTGGAGGTCTGAAACCACTCTCAAACATTCTGAAAGTATATATGGAATATAACTTAAAGTATAAGAAGGAAATGTCACTTATACTTAAATGTTATATTCCATTAAAATTATCCTGATAGAGAGTTCAAAAAGTCAAATTTCGCTCCTGTCCTTCACTGAGGATCCAGAGCGAATTTCGCTCCTGTCCCTCTCCAAGGGACCAAGGCAAAGCGCTCCTGTCCCTCACCAAGGGACCAGGGCGAAAAGCCTTATTTGAGTCATTCCTGACCTTGTTTGGTCAAATCGAAACATCAAAGGCATGGTGAAGGACGAAATGAGCATGATAGAGCATCCAGACTTGATCAAAGACGATGAAATGATGGAGTTTTTGTCTACAAAGGTAAAAGCGCTCCTGTCCCTCACTGAAGGACCAGAGCAATTTTCTTTATATGCACAATTTTAGACCTTTTTTGGACATTAACTTTTATTCATAGCATGAAGTAAGGTGATATCTTCCCTAGCAAAGGAATTTCGAGATGAAAAGTGAAAAGATTTGGCCTAGAGGGCAAAATTCGCTCCTGTCCCTCACTGAAGGACCGGAGCTTGAATTTCAAATTTGCACTATTTTTGCAAGATCAAGATGATTTTATGATTTGAAGAGATCAAGGAAAACATGATTTGTGCGTTGAATATAACTTGAATGGGCCACGAAGGAGAAAATCAACCCAAAAGATAATAGGCACTCCTGTCCCTCACCAAGGAACCAGAGCGATTTTCTCACAAGGCCAATCTCTCGCAAAGGCAAAGCAAGTTTTATGTTTGAAATGAATGAAAAGGGGCGTGATTGGTACAATGAAGATAATTTCGAAGGCTAGCAAAACACAAGTAAGCTCATAGTTGCAAAATCGCTCCTGTCCCTCACCAAGGGACCAGGGCGAAAATGCCTTAAGGCAAGCTCCTTCCAAAGATCACATGAATTGAACTTAAAGTTCCAGATAAAATGCCATTTTGAACGTCAAGGATGAGGTTTTGAACGTAAAAACGAGGGATGCTAGGTCTAAAATGAAAAGGCGCTCCTGTCCCTCTCCAAAGGACCAGAGCGAGGTTATTGGCATCCACCATTTTTCACCATGCCTGGGCACCAATATCCTCCAAATCACATGAAATGCCAAAATCATCAACTTCAAAATATTTTAAAAATTTCAATTAAATTGGCATTTAATAAAGGCGCATGGCATTTAATAAATTAATTTTTGAGCCTTAGAAAAATCGAAATTTTAATTATAAAGGCATTTAAAATTAATTTTTATTAAATTAAAATTGAAAATGGAGCCCTTTGAGGTATTATTTTTATCCATTTTATTAGGTCGGCCTCTTGTTTTTGCAAATTTATTTTTTTTTTTGGCCTATTTTGCCAAGTCGGCCTATGGGGAGATGAAATGGTGAGCGCCCTATATAATGGGGGTATTTTGAGCAATTTTAATCATCATTCATTCATTATTTCAAGTGCGATTTGGAGAAGCAAGGAAGGAGGTGCGAAATATAGCTTGTGTGGAGCGAATTTCTACCAAGTGTGGAGACTAAGGAAGGCGAAATTCATCTTGAAGGCTATTGGAGAGTCGTATTTCTTGTTAGATTGGAGGATAAATTCCAGATGTTTTGAAGGTATTTGAAGGCGAAATTCCAGATTTTTGAAGAGGAAGGTGGAGTTCTTTTCCAAGCTAAAGGAGGCGCAATTTGTTCAAGAGAAGGCTTTGATCTACACTTTGCCTAGCGAAATTCATCTATTTTTACATCATTTCTTAGAGTTAATTCTCAAGAGGAGGTATGGCGAAATCATCTTGACACCCTTATTCAAGGTTTGATTTTTTAGACATTTGTTTTGGAAAATCTAAGTATTGCGTAGTTAATTAGGAAATGATAATTCAAAGATTTATCATAAAGTTTCCTAATTAAAATCTTGAATCTTCCTTTTAAAGTTTAATTTTTAGATTTCAAGATATATTACTAATTTTGAAATGTTGTGTAGGCATCAAATGGAGATCCCGGAGTTGGAAAATCAAGCCAGATCAAGGACGACCTTCTTCGATCCAGCCTAGCATCGACAAGGATGGCTTTCTTCGATCAAACATCAACAAGGGCGACCTCTTCCAATCCAGCATTCCAAGGCGAGGTACATCATCATCCTGCAAATCAAGGACACAAGAAGTCAGAGCAAAGGGTTCGTTGAAGAAGCAGATAGTTCCAGATGAATTAATTAAAGCTAGCTTCTCAACAACATCAAGTTGAATATCTACCAAGTTACAAGTGTCAGACAAGGTGGCATCCTAGTCATCACTTCTCCAGTCAGTGTGGTCCACCTCAGCATTTCCAGATTCAATGTACCTAACTCATGGAAGGTGGCACAAACTCCGATGTACCTACCCCAGCTATCCATTGGTGGAATTTTCTAGAGAACACATGTGTCCAAGCAATACAATTTTATCATTGGTCAAGCATTAAATGTTATGTAATGGTTGTAACAAACCCTAATTAGGGTTTTCATTATTGAATCTTGGCCATTGATCTCGAATCGATCTTAGCCATCGAATTGTATTGTGGGCACTATATAAGCCCCGGCTCTTCATTTTGTAAAAAAAGAGAATAGAATAGTTAGAGAATAGTTGGAAGCAGTTAGAAGACAGATAGAGAGTAGTTAGAAGGTGATTAGCTAGTTGATAGAATAGCAATTAGAGTAGAGTAGAGAGAGAAGGCAAAGATTGTTGCCAAGATGTTGTTGTAAAAGACTTGTAACTTCATTGAAGAAATGGTGAAATTTATGGGTCGATTCGACAATTTGCATGGTCTTTATGCTTCTCATGTTTGATTTCATGTTATTAGATGAATGGAAGAAATGTGCTTGATTGATGGTGGAATTCGTATATCCATACTACTAGCAGTTTGTTGATTGCAGACTTGCCTTGCGTAGTCAACTGGAATCATTCAGCTTAAGCTTAACTTCAATTGTCGCTTCTTCATTGATATGCATCAACCTGATGGTGTCTATGCCTGCAGTGATGATTTGAACATCATAAAGCTTTCCTTCGAAGATCGCACTAACCTTGTGGAGATGTTCCCGTGATGTCAAAACAAGACTTAATTAGAATTTCATCAAAGATCATTCATTGCTCCTACATTCTTAGTATTAGAATTAGATCCTTTCCTCGCCCTCATCTTTTTTCCTTTTTTTCAAGTCAAAGCTAGTAAGATCCTGTGTTCCAGCAATATTCAAAACAGATCAGACGTTCAATCATCAAATGTAAGTCCCCTTGTGATTCTAGCAAATCACATCATACCACAGAGAGCTTATCCACACGTAGAGACCCTACATACAAGAACCTTGAAGTCATCTTGATTGATCCTTTTTCGCGATGTCTTCAGCAATCAGAGGCTTTACTCAAGAGAGGATAAGGTACCTTTAGGTATTTTATTCTGTGTTTGATAGTGTACAAAATACACGTCAACAGTATGATAGAAAGGTAATCTGCTTTGTAATCTATACTTACATATATTTAAGATGTTTAAAGTGTAAACTTCTTTGTCATGTTTGGACTATCTCTTGGCTTCTTGCCACCTGTGTTCATATCTAAGAGGTGACGATCTCTCAGATACTGAACACTTGTATGTAGACATCATAAGGTGACGATCTTATGATAGTCAAACCAGTAATCATGTTGGATCACTGGTAAGTCATGGATGTGCCATGACTATGTTGTGATACAACATTTGTACAAATGTTATTACATTATCACAACTTGGATATGATGAGAACTTAAGCACTTATCATATGGTTATCCTTGTATTGCGTGTTAGGCAATACTGATATCACGTGTAGGTGATATCTCAACCATTGATCATGTTGGATCTCTGGTAAGCCATGGATGTGCCATGACTATGTTGTGATAAACATTTATAAATGTTATTGCACTTATCACAACTTGGATATGATGAGAAACTAACCTTTCTCATAGACTTATCCTTAAGTATTGCGTGTTAGGCAATACTGATATCATGTGTTATGTGATATCTTGATGAATCTTACAAGATCACATGTTTTGGTGATTTCTCACATGATCAGGTGATGATTCTCTTATTTTTAAAAATAATACTTTATGTCACATGCTCAAGTGATGTTCTTCTATTTTGTATCATATGTCTTGATGGTACTTCTCATGTATAAATGATTTTTGCTGACTGACATTATCTTAGTTATGAAAAGGAAATGTGATGCAGGTTGCCTTATCTTCCAAAGCTAAGAGGGAGTGTTAATGCATGGTAGCTTATGCAAGATAAGATCTTCCTAACCTTCCTAGTTATGTTATTTATCTACATGCTTCATGTCTGACTTATATTAAATGTTGTAAGTTATCCAGTTAGATTAGCCGATACATACTTGCTATCGGATGCATAAACATTGGCACCGATTCACATCTGTTATCGGGCTTAATTATATCGAGCATATTTGTTATCGGGTTTAATGAATACACCGCTTCATTTGGCATTAACATTGGTTAACAAATGCACCGGTTGGAATATATTCATCGTGCACTTTGAATCATCGGTGTTTGTATGAACCGATTCATTAAATTGATCAGTCATTATATTATGATATTACAATATGCTATCGGGGGTTTTTGAACCGATAATCAGCATTGTGTTAATGGTATAATTGTAAAGGCACCGATCAATGGGTGCATTGATTAGTCATGCCTAAAAGGCATGACCGGTCAATACACCAATTGACCGGTTACCTAAATAATATATATGCCAATTGAATTCATTTGGAGAAGACAGAGAAAATATTAAATGATCTCTCTCCTTCAGACCTGCAGATAAAATCAGAATTATTAGACATTGACATAATTCCTCATATCCATATATAGCATTCATAGTTCATAACTTGTTCTTTAATTAAAATTGAAATAACTTTACATACCTCTCAATATTGTCATTGATAGAGACTCCAAGTTTGTGAGTCATTTTTGGAGGACTCTCTAGAAGAAATTGGGTACCAATCTGTCATTTTCTTCAGCATACCATCCTCAGACTGATGGCCAAACTAAGGTGGTTAATAGATCTCTTGGCAATCTTCTTAGATGTCTTACCAAGCAGCATGGACAAAGTTGGGATTTGGTGATTGGACAAGCTGAATATGCATATAATGATTCAGTTGATAGAAGTACAGGGAAAAGCCCATTTGAAGTTGTGTATGGCTTACATCCTAGAGGGATATTTGAACTTAGAGACCTTGGAGGTATGGAAAGGAGTGCTCAGGGAGAGGACTTTGCCATCACTGTGAAGAAGGTCCATGATCAAGTCAAGACTTCACTTCACCAAAGTGCAGAAAAATACAAACTCCGAGCAGATGTTAAGAGGAGGGATGTTCAGTTTCAGGTAGGAGATTTGGTAATGGCTTACTTAAGGAAGGAAAGGTTACCCAAGGGCCAACCCTCTAAACTGCTCATGAAGAAGATAGGACCATTATAACTAAATATTAGAAAATTGTTTTAATATGAAAATGATGTCAATTTCCATGATTTGGTGATGTTCTGTTAAATCAGTGTGCAGCCCCAAATTTGCCTTTGATGTCATATATTTAAGTGGTTACCATTATATAACACAGAATTCATCAAACTAGGTGCTTCAATTCTCCTTGCATTACAAGATATGAGAAGCACCAATTTAATTCATTACTTTAAAGGCAATCTGCAGTACTGTAATGTCCCCTTCTTAATGATGTGCTTTCAGTGGTCCATTGGCCTATTCCGAAGACCCATAGGCTATGTGGAAAGGAGAATTAGGGTTTCCAACTTTTGTGGAGTTCTGCACAAGCTTTCTAGGGTTTATCAAGAGGGATTTCTTCAATTTTGTCTATGGTTTCCTTTTGGGTTTTTCTTGAGCTCCAAGGCAGCATAACATGCATTGGATTCTTTGGTGAAGTGAGAACTTACTATTTTTAGTAAGTTAGGGTTTGGCTGTTTGGATGATGTTGTCTTACTAAGCTTTCCAAGCTCTTCCTCTGGGTGTGAAGATCATGATTTTCGGATAGGTATTTCATGACTTACTATTTTTAGTAAGTGGCAGTATTGAGCGTTTCTATTTAAGCAGTCTCGGACAGAGTCCTGATTCAGCACAATTCTGTGGTCTTCGTCGCGCAGCTTCATCCTTGATTTTGATGTTAATCAGTACCAGAGTTATAAGTTATTGAGTTAAATATTATTTCCTTATCCTAAGGTTTAATATTTAATTATTTTATTATTGATTAATTGTGTTTTGGGTGACATAGGGAAAAGGATAAATACCTGCTACTAATATTATTATTTCCCCTAGTCGGGTGGCATTGAGAATGATTAAACATGTCATGTTTATATTGTTTTAATATTGCAAGTTGTTCACCTAGCAAAAGTTCGAACTTTGCCTAGGGAGTTGAGAATAAGTGGACGCCATTTTGAGGGGACATGTTTAATTAAATTCAAATGTGTTGGGCGCCTTGGAGGACATGTAATTTGGGCGTATTTGTGTGCATTTGCATTTGAATTTGGTGGAGCAAGAAGTTATAAATAAGAGCCTTGGGCTCTCATTTTGGTTATCTTGAAAATTGCATCGTTATGCTACTGGATTGGCAATAGAAATCTGAGCTTCGAAGTAAGCCTTCCTAGCTAAGTGCAGTTTCGTACTTGCAAGACAGTACCTAGCTATTTTCCATTTTCTCTCAGTGTTCTTGGTGAGTTTGTTGAAGTGTGGGTTGTTGGTTTTGCTGTAGTTCGAGTTTCAGTGTGTTTCTAGGCTGCTGGGAAAGTCATGGCTGAAGCATACTTTCATTCATAAGTCTCCGTGTGATCGCCTACTACTTCTGGGTATTGGCTCTTTGTTTTTCTATGTCCGAGGCGATGGTATTTGTAAGTTTTCAGCACTAATCTCTGAGTATTTATTTTTATACTGCAAATCGAAACTTCCAGCTTTGGCGTTTTTCTCTGTGTGGGCATTTGGAAGCAAGTTGAGTTGAATGGGATGTTTGGTGGTCAGCTAGTTGGTTGTTCTTGGACATCATTGATATATTAGCAGTTTGGGATTAAATTGGAGTGATTTGGGCGAGTTGTGAGAGAGTTTTATGCATTTTATTGTGTGTTGGTGTTGTCGGTTGTGCATTTCCAGCTTGTTATCAAAAATTACAGATTCCCAGAAGTTAGTGTTTGGGTGTGCATTTAGGAGTGTGAGTAGATTAGTTGATTTGGGAATGATTTGGAGTGATTTGGGTGAGTTTGGAGAGAGATATGAGCATGTCATAGCCTCTTGAAGTTGTTGGTCTGCGTGTCATTGCTCCTAGAATTTCATAATTCCATGTTGAAGGGCTTTTGGGGAGTTAGCACTTGCTTGGGAATATTTATTAGCTTGGACAGCATTACTTCTCTATTCTATCTCTCTATTTTCTATATTGTAAGGTTAAGTGTAGTACTACTAACCATTTCTGATGTGTTGCTTGCCCACTGCATAAGTGGAAGAGGCTGGCTTAGCCGCCTTCTTGCTTTGTAATTCAGTTTATATACTCCTCCCACTAAATAAGTGGTCGAGTGATAAGTTTTATGCATTGTCCTCCCACTGAAATATGCGGTAGAGTGATAGCTTAATGTAATGTCCTCCCGCTGAAATACACGGTAGAGTGATTGAGTTTTAGTTTCTTGTTATTTCCCTTGGCTGGTTAACCGCCAAGGGTTCAGTTTCTGTCCTGCTGGATAAGTAGAAGGGGCTGGCTTGCCACCCGTGCATTGTAATTTCAGTTTGGTTTATGGTGCTAACAATCCCCTCAGCACTGTATGCTCTCACCCTCCCAAGATGGGCTCTCGGTGATCAGAAAGTGGAGGGTTGCTTTCAGTTGTATGGATTATTTCTCTAACCTTAATGGGTTATGGTGTTTTCTTTGTAATTCTTATTGCTAAAAACCAAAAAAACATTAAGGGCAATATTACAAGTACTAAAAAAGAAGACATCCACATATCCTTGTTGTACCATGCAAGGTCTAAAGCAAGAAACAAAGGAGCATAGGAATGATGCAAAACACTAAAGCCATTAGCAACAAGGAGAATTGCTCAAAGGAGGACCAGATCATCAATATGGATGAGGCAGTACCTCAATTCCCAATGTTACCAACTAGAAGCTCAACCAACCCCCAGGTTACAGCCATACTCAATAATGCAGATAGCCTCTTTCCAAATACTGTTTTTTACAATAAGTGAGCTTTCCTTTTAATTGTATAACGAGAAGGGAAATAAATTAATCCCACTAGGATCCTAAACTCTAAAGATCTCTTTAACACACCCTTATCTCAGGGTTTCAGCATCTTACAGCCCCACATGTGCAGCCCCATTACATATAAAATTTTAAAAAGATTACCTTGCCATTGTCATGCATGGTGCCCCTCAATATCACCTCCGACCTTGAACCACTTGCTCCTAAATACTAGCCTCCAAACACAAATCAATAAGTACTTTATCCAAGGCCCAATCTTGCCCTTCCTGATGCAAATGATTCAATCACCTTACATGAGAATAGGAAAACGAACACCAATCTGCATGGAGTGCTGAATGCTTCCATACCTGAAATTTTGAAATAGCCAAAATAATTGAAACTCAAAGCATGGATAGCACAATGCAAGGCATTCTAATAAAACCCTCACAAACTGTCTTCATCAGCAAGCATAGTGTCTCCAGAACCTTCACAAGGGCTATGAAAAACTTACTAATTATCTAAATCTGCAAATATAGGGTGAGTCCATCCAACTTATTCATATGTTAGAGAAACTGAAGCACAAATTAGCAGAAATGTCTAGCAAAACCTCCAAACCAAACATCAAATGATTCAAATCCTTCACCCTCAAACCCTAGGTATGGACATGCAAGTGCATAACGGTGATTGCTCCAAGAATCTCCTCAAGCCCTGTCCATTATTTGTCCAACAGTTTGACATCCTATAGCCCAGAATGAAGATAACTACAATATGTAAGTCAAAGCTCACGCCCCCTCCTCCTCGCACCCCCAGCCAAAAAAAGTGTTTTACTCTTAGAACGATGTTTTCTAGTGTCTTTATGTTATCCTTGTTTAAATCAATGTTATCCTCTTTATATGTTGTACTCATGCTATCAACATGATGTTTTCTTGGAAAATGTGTTTGTGCCTAGATGTGTATCAGCATTGTCTACTTGCGGGCCATCTTATCCTCTAATCCTTTACTTTTCTGGCTCAGGCTTATGGCCTTTTGTAAGTGGGCTTTTCTATCTACAAATACATATTTTATCTTCTATCAAAAAAATAAATAGAGCGACACCACAAGTTGTAGACAAGAACCATTTACACAACAATATACATATATAGACAAAGAGAAAGAAAAAGGCAAGAGGAATAGCTAAGGCCAACACAGTTAGGAATCACTTATTTGGACATACATTGAACATAAGGCATATTTTAAAATCATCTGTTGTTTTGTTGGCACTTTATTTTTCTTGGTTTACAAAGCATCAATCCTCAAAGCACAAATCACAACTAAAATTATATCAAATAATACATCAAAATAAGACCAAGAACTTAAATGCATGGCCAAATATGATGTCTAAAAACCTAATTTTATAAGACAAACATATATTGACCCTAATTTAGACACATATTGTATATTCTTTTATACTCGCCTCACTTTTTTATGCTGCTTCAATGGTCAGAAAAAATGGAAATTTTTTTAAAGTTATCTGAATGATAAAGATGCACAACCCACCCATGAAGGATCTAGCATGTCAATCGCAAAAAGACCACTGTCATCATCTGGAACTTCAATTCTAATATTGGGATCCAAAGATTCCGCATATCCTGGGAAGAAAGTAATAAAATGGTCAAAAAATTATCCAAAAGGAAGGAACAATAACAAGCTGAAAGAGAACAAACTTAAATCTGTGTAGCTATCATGGCAAAAACAAGTAAATGGATGAAACAAATATTTTTATTTTTTAGTCATGTCCTCTAAAATACAAAAAAGATTAGAATCTTGAAATGGTGGATTTACAAGTAAACTTTATTTATCACCAATCAATGTAGCCACCAAAGTGATGTTCTAGACTTCGAGTTAACAAATTAATCTTGTGGAGGTTCAAAACAAAACCATGAAGTTGATAATATCTATAAACTGACTCTTAATCAAGAGGATAGTTTCTAATACTCATTTAAGAACATGCTTGATTTCAAAAGATATTTCTAGTTGGAAGTAACTGAAGGATTTCATTCCATGTTAGTACATTATCTTCTTTGGTATGTGCGTTGGTGTTGTTTGTGATAATCCCACACTGATAATGACTGATTAGTCAAATAAGGTTTACCATTTATAAAGCTTTCTTCCCAAAAAAAGCTCTATCAATCTGATAGAAAGCTTCAAGGTACAAGTCCCTAGATTTTCATAACCTCTCCTCAATTATTACCACTTAAGTGATAAATCTTACTTTGTGTGTCTCTTTGTGTAGCTTTCTTTAACACAAGCTACTAACATATATGCAGCATATCCATACACTTCAAGATCCAAGTCCCTAGATTGTCACATTAGTGACCTCCACTTGGCAGGCCTTAACACTTAGAGGTAGTTACCTTTATTTTGGGGTCTCCTTGTCTTGCTTTCTTTAATTTTTGTTCCACATTAATAGCTACCATTCTCTCTCTCTCTACCTGATTTTGTCATGCCCCCGCCCTCAAACTGATATACATCGCCAATAAGAAAATTGTCTTATTTATAAGACATCACAATTTTCAAAAACCTAGCTGACTCCCTTATGTAAACACTTAAGTTTGATGCTGGCCGACCAGGGCGACAATGTAACCAAATCACAATTTTAATAAATAAATTTAGGCAATGAAATACATATGAGAGCCGACTCAATATGAAGACTAATGTGATGTCCCCTCTTTGAATAGGATTTAATTATAAATAATAATAACAAAATTAAAATACAAAAGAATAAAAATAAGATTAATATTAAAATATAAAAGAATAAATTTAAAATTTAAATAAGTTTAATGAATGGTCAAAAGAGATGAGTTAAAAAGTTGTGACTCCCTCAAAGATGAGATATAAAAGGAAGAAGAGAACCTCATTTGAAAGGAGGATGGGGGAGGAAGAAGAAAGAAGGGAGCATGTGAAACAAGGAGTGATTAATGGAAGTAGAAAGGAATGCATAGAAATGATGAAGGGTAGTAACTCTTTCAAAAAGTGATAATTATTAAAGGTTGTGACCCTTGCAAAGAGCAGATATGATAAAGAGATGTGACTCTCTATCACATGGGAAGATATAAAGGGGAGACGATTTCATTTGAGGAATACATCCAAGGGAGATCAACTTGGGGAATAGAAAATAAGCTTTTTAATGAATAATTAGAAGTACAGATCTGATTTGAATAATAAGACAGCAATGAGGAGACATGACCCGTTTGAATGGATATCTCTTTCCAAAGACGTGTCTCCTCAATGAGATATGAAGGTATAAAAAGAGTAAGCAATTAATGGCAGAAAACACACAAGCACAATCACACCAAAGAAGACATTCAGCAGATCAAAGAAGAAATAATTCTGATAAAAGAAATAGAGGAATTTCATATCGAACCTATGGTCATCCAACAGCAAATACATCAAAGGAATTAATCTTAAGATCAGGCTTAAAACATAAGTCTAATATTATTTTCAGATCTTCCCTTCTCAGCACTCTAAACACTCACAACCGCTTGTGGTATATATATACATGTTGATTATGCATAATAGATAATGCTTAAGTGTATGATTATATGATAAAATATAAGATACGTCTGTTTGTCTGAAACCAATTTTGTAAAAATGGGCTTGAGGTGTAAGCAAAAGGGGTTTAAGAGGGCTAAGTAAGTAGGTCATCCTAGAGTTGACCATAATGGCTCCTAGAACCAGAGGGCACTTACGTAGAAGAGCCAAGGAACCCACTTACGATCTCCACAATGATGGCACTTGTTGTTAGGAGGATGAGACATTGATAGGGAAAGAAGGTCCAAGCAACCCACTAAGTATGCCACCTCGGTAGATGTCCTTATTGACTGCCCACCGAGGCATTCACTCCTCTCTTGGGCTTAGTGTAGAAATGGCTTTGGGCGGACCTATCATGTTTCTTCCTCTGAACCCTACTATGCTTGTATAATATCATTGATAATATATGAGTAGGATATGTTCTTGTCTAACCCTAATAATTGGAAGTTTGTGTGTGTGTGTGTGTGTGTGTTTCTTATGTTATGATTGTAGGGTTCAAATTAAGAATCACATTATTTAAAGAGATATTTTACTTAGTAAGATGTAACCCTAACCCAAATATGTTGCATTTGCAATCCTAGGGAAAATTAGGAAGGGGGCATTACAAATGGTAACAGAGCATGATCCTGCCATCCTAGGTAAAGATGAATCAAGGAATCATTCTAGTCAATGAGAAGGAATCTAACAATACGTGTATTCGTGTGTATTTGCATTAAGGTTTAGAAAAAAAAATGCAGCTGAAAATAAAATAACAATTTAACATTAAAGAATAAATTAATGGTATAAAATTTGAAAATATAAGTTATTGTTATTGTTATATTATTATATAATATAAAAATATAATAATAATAACGATTTGGTATTAAGAAAACATAATAATATAATCATCTTTTAATTAAAATTTGGTATCAATCATAATATTATAATAATAATAATAATGGAAGTGTCCCTACATAAAATCCACTTTTTTCTCAAGGATAATAATAAGAATGAATATAAAATAAAAATCAATATCATAATCTACAAAACATTAGAAAACCATCCCAATATTTTCCCTGCTCACATTTGATTGCCCACTTGGTTTTTTTTTATGAAAAAAGTAAAAACCCAGGAAAAAAATATCAGCCAATCAAAAAAATAGAAAAATGGAGAGAAAAATGATTTTAATAAAAAATCAAGATAAAGCATAGAATAAAAATTTTGACATAATTTTGAAAGCAAATTAATGAGTGAGATGATAACATTAGTCTCGGCCTATAGATAGGCAAGGCGAATTAAAATATAAAAGAATAAATTTTAAAATATAATTAAAATTGAATTAAGTTTAATGAATGGTCAAAAGGCATGAAATGAAAAGTTGTGACTCCCTCAAACATGAGATATAAAAGGGAGAAGAGAACCTCATTTGAAAGGAGGATGGAGGAGTGTTGTGACGTTTTCACACATCGTCCCATTGCAAATGGGAACCCCCTAGTTTTTTGCTTTTAGGTTAGGGTTTTGGTGTCTTAGCATTTTGTCTCTGATTTCTCATCTTTGCAAATGAGTTAGGATTTCAAAATGTGAAAGAATCACCAAAGTCAAAAAAGTGAAGCAATCATCGAAACAATGCATTGATGACACGGATGGTCTCAGATAGGTCAAGGGAGTAAAATCGCAATCTCTCAAGGTCAATTCTGACAACTTACTTTTTTGTAGGAAATTTGCTTTTTTGCTTTTTTTAAATTTAGAAAGTTTTGTTTTTGGCATTTTGGGGCCAATCAAGGAACCTTCTTTTTGGCCTACTTTTTTCCTAAAAAATAGGAAGTTGCTTTTTTGGAAAAGTTGCTTTATGCTTTTTGGGGTTTTGGTGGTTTTAGGTCTAGAGGAGGTGTCATGAAAGGCACCAGGTATGATATTTGTTCCAGAAGATCTATTCTAGAAGCTGAGTTGAAAATCATGGTAAAAGAGGCTAAGTCTAAAGTCAAAATCAAAGACTTTATTGTTCAAGAAGTCCACCCATGCCTTGGGAAGAAAATTTGGAAATTTTGTCTAAGAAGATTTTTCTTGACCAGCATAGCCAAGTCCACCCTCAAGATGATATGGACTTCCTATGCAAGGAAAATATTCCTCATGACTTGATGAAGTCCGCTCCTCCCTTGATGGTGTTTCCTTGTCACCTAGTGAAGTCTGCCCTAGCAAACTTAATGAAAATTCCCAGTGTTCCACGGAAATGCGTTTCCCCCCTCCAGGCCCAAGTCCCCCCGTCCCCAAAACTTTTTCCCTTTGTCCCCCCGTTCCCGAAGCCCGTCCCCCCGTCTCCCCGTCCCCAACGGCCATGGAACAATGAAAATTCCTCAACCATAGGCAAAGTCTGCCCTTGGCTGGGAAAAAGGAAAGTTTTGGCAAGAAAGATAAAAGGTGATTAAAACATGGACAAAACACAAAAGCTTTGCCTAACTCATGAGAACAAAAAGGTTGAGAGCAAAAAGTCAATAAAGCAAAGACTCTAGATCAGCTAAGAAATTCACTCAGCTTGGAGGAATTCAAGAAATTTTTGAGCTTGGCAAAGTCAAACAAAAGCAAGGAAAAAACAAGGAAGTTCGCCTAGGATGAAAATTTGAAGATTAATGAGGTGACATGAAATAAAGCAATAAGAAAGCAAAGTTTGCCCAAGTCTTGTGAAGGTGTTCGGAAATAAAACACAATAAAGCAATTGATGAAGAGGAATACACCCAAGTTAAGAATAGCAATTGTGGATTAAAGCATAAAAAATCAACCTATGGAGAAATTCACCTATGAAGAGGGCTTCTAGAAGGATGAAGAATAGGGAGTTGCAAAAAGTTTTAAAATCAAAAAAACAATAAAACGAGAAAAGTTCAATATTTGAAGGCCAAATTGTGACCAAGTGCATTGCCTTCAAAAAAATAAAAATTCATTAAAACCAAAAAACACTCCAAGGAAGAATTCGAATTTTCTATAAGAAGCCAGGCTTGGCCTTTCATTATTCACACTTCTCTCGAAGAATTCAAACTTTCTAAGTCATCTCTCCAAGTTTTCTTAGGCAAAGGGGTGTAATTGCAGGTTTTAAGAAGAATCCAAGGCATCCAAAGATCAATCATCAGCATTCTCTCAAAATTTCCTCTATTTCTTGCAGGTCTGAAGCGATTCAAAGGCTAAATTCTGAGATGTTGCTCTCTAAATTCCTTCTTTCTTTCTGAATTTTCATTATCAGAACAATGCATGATTGTTCTATACCAAATTTTCAAAATTTATCAATATGGCAAAGGTGCTTTTGTGTGCTTCTGCAGAGATGTCCTAAATCGAACCTAGTTTTCATAGAATTACATGATTCCAAGTTCGATTTTGGTTTTCAAATTTCATTTCATCTCTGACAGTGATTAGAAATCAAGTTTTGTTCCATAACTTCAAGGTTTTCTCAGTCTGATTTCTGAAGTTCCAGGGCAATATAGGGTCTGATTTTAATTAGATTTTCACCTTACAGAGTTCAAATCAGACCATGTTTCATGATTTCAAGTTTTCTAAGTCTGAATATGGAGTTCCAGAATGATTTAAGGTCTGATCTTAATCAGATTTTCACTTTATACAGTTCAAATCAGACTGTCCTATAATTTTCAAGTATTTTCTGGGTCTGATTTTGGATTTTCAGAATATTTATAGGGTCTGATTAGACATAATTTCACAGTTTCTGAGACTAAAGTCTGATTCTAGGCTTACCTAGTTTTCAATTCTGAGTTCAAAATTAAACATAAATTTCATAAATTCTCAGTCAATTTAGCTCTGATTTTTGTTTCTCAAACCATACTCAGTCTAATTCTGAGTCTGATTTTCAAAGTTTAATCGGAAAATCAAAGTTATTCTTTCAAAAAATTGTCAAGATAACATCAAGCTTATTTTGTTTAACTTAGAAATTTTTCATATTTTCAAGTACTTGATGTCAACTTAAGGAAGAGACTTCCAAGAAAATACCAATGAAACAAAGAACTAGTTGAAAAAATGATGGAAGAATAGCATTCACGCTTCAAGCCGGAATCCAAGGACGAATGGGACAAAGAAGGACTCACACTTCATCAAGACATTCAAAAAGATTAAGTCATACAAAGATGAAAGGCTCTACATCAACCTTCCAAGTCCAAGGCAAGGAATTTTAGAAGAGTTAATCATTTCGGAGTATGCTTCATCACATGACGCGATTGGAACAATGTTGAGTATCAAGAGATATTGCCTATGGGGAATCAAATCTGCAAGGAAATTTGAGGTGGCATCCTAGTCATCAATCAACCAATCCTAAAGTTCCAAGTCAAACATGTCTAGGTGCAATGAACCAGACTCAACAAGTGGCTCCTATTTTCTCATTGGTTATCCAAAGTGTTGTAATTTTCTCATCGGCCAAAAAGAGTTTTTTTGCAAATAACCCTAATTAGGGTTTTATCTATTAATCTTGACCATTGATCTTAAATCAATCTAAATTGTTGCTTTGTAATGGGGTGCCTATATAAACTCTCCTGCTCTCATTTGTAAAGAGAGAGAATTCTGAGAAATTGTTGTACTAATACTTCTTAAGTGCTAAGACATATTCATTGTTCAATTGTTGGTGAATCTTGTCTACTTTTGCAAGTTAGCATGGTTTCTTGGCTCTCCACAAAATAAATTTCATTTCAGATTTTTAGATTGAATGAAGGATTTGATATAATTGCTCAATGTGGAATAATGTGTTCATACTTTTGATAATTGGATGATTTTCACTTATCGTGCAAAGTTAGCCTGAACCAAAGACAAAAACTTAACTTCTATTCATTGCTCAAGATGTTGGTGAATATGAGTGATATGAAAATCTTTTGACCTCCTTAGAAGATTGCACCGTTCTTGTGTAGTTGTTGAATTTGGCAAAGCAAGGATTGGTTTTGGATTCCACTTTGCAATTTCCGTCTCTGAAGTTCATAGGATTAGATTAGGATTAGAACTATCTTTCTAAACCCTCATCCTTTTGCCTTTTTTTTCTAAGTCTTAAAAGAGCTTATTGCAAAATCATTCCAAAAAGAAAGAAAGTTACAAGCGTCGGCAATCAACAGAATCCCTTGATTGATTCACTCCTCGAACAATTAAGTAAGTCCCCCTTGAGATTACTAGCATATCACAACAAACCAATTGAGACTATCCGCATGAACCTGGAACCTTATAGTCGTCTATGTGATCACACAGTCAATCTGTTTAGCACATGGAAGATTTTGATCAAGAGAATAGGATATCTCTGGGTATTTTATTCTGAGTTGTGCGTGCATAAAAACACACCAACAAGGAGGAAGAAGAAAGAAGGGAGCATGTGAAACAAGGAGGGATTAATGGAAGTAGAAAGGAATAGGCAGAAATGATGAAGGGTTGTAACTCTTTCAAAGGTTGTGACCCTTGCAAAGAGTAGATATGATGAAGAGGTGCGACTCTTTGTCACATGGGAAGATATAAAGCGGAGAAGATTTCATTTGAGGAATACATCCAAGGGAGATCAAACTTGGGGAATAGAAAATAAGCATTGTCATGAATAATCAGAAATGCAGATCTCATTTGAATAATAAGACAGCAATGAGGAGATATGACCCATTTGAATGGATATCTCTTTCCAAAGAGATGTGTCTCCTCAATGAGATATGAAGGTATAAAAAGTGTAAGCAATTAATGGAAGAAAACACACAAGCACAATCACACAAAAGAAGACATTCAATAGATCAAAGAAGAAATAGTTTTGATAAAAGAAATAGAGGAATTTCTGATCGAACCTCTAGTCATCCAACAGCAAATACATCAAAGGAATTAATCTTCAGAACAGGCTTAAAACAGCAGTCTGATATTATTTTCAGATCTACCCTTCTCAGCACTCTATACTCTCACAACTGCTTGTGGTATATATATATATACATGTTGCTTGTGCACAATAGATAATGCTTAAGTGTATGATTATATGATAGAATATAAGAGATGTATGTTTGTCTGAAACCCATCTTGTAGGAAAGGGCCTGAAGTGTGAGCAAAAGGGGTTTAAGAGTGCTAAGTAAGTAGGCCGTCCTAGAGTTGACCATAATGGCTCCAAGGACCAGAGGGCACTTACATAGAAGAGCCAACCATCATCTAAAATGAAAATTCAACAAGAGACCATGCATATTGCAAATTAACGACACATTTCACCATAACTTCAATGAAAATGGAGTTCATTTACAATCAAGGCAACAATTTCTTGCCTTCTCTTCCTAATCTACTCTAATTGCTATTTAATCACCACTCACTATTGACTAATAGCTATTCTAACCACTATTAGCTAACTATAAACTATTGACTAATCTCTAACAATTCACCTTTACAAATGAAGAGCCAGAGCTTTATATAGAGAGCTCTTTACAATTCAATGGCTCTGATTGATTTACAATCAATGGCTAGGATTACAATCACTGCCATCTTGTGGTTTCTCCATGTAGTAGAATGAGGTCCTTGAGGATAGCTTGGTCTATTACGTGCAACTCTTTGAACACTTGAAGTCCTCCAACTTTGAAGCACCTTGAGTCCTCCTCCATGCATTTGAGGCGTCTCTAATGATGATGAAACTTGAATAGGTCCTCCTTGTCTGTTCTTCCTTCTAGCCCGGTTTTTTTGATCTGCAAAACAAACCAAAAGATGAATAATATATTTATCCTAACATGGCATTTCTTACCTTAAATCATCAACAAGAAGGAATTAAGATCAATTTTGCTTTAGACCCTCTGGAAGGACAGGCCCTATAATGAAATTCGCTCTGGACCCTCTCCAAGGATAGGCCCTATAATGAGATTTTCGCTTAGGACCCTTTGGAAGGGTCAGGAGCGAATTTCTTCCTTTCACTTCAATTTGCATTGATTTTCACCTTTCGATCCCTCTCTCATATCACCATCAAATCAATTCGCAATCAAAACAAGGCTCCCTTAGTGCACTAGGTGAAATTGAGAGTCTTTCTAGGAATTTCGATCTGGACCCTTTGGAAGGGTCAGGAGCGAAATTTGCACTTTAGGCTCAAATCACATTCAATTTGCCTTGGATTTGACTTTTCCACTCTTACCTTATCATACTCAAGCTAACTTTCTCTCAAAGTGGTGTCTACTCAATGTTTTTGACAAGAAATTAGGCTATCCTAAGGATTTCGCTTTGGACCGTTTGGAAGGGTCAGGAGCTTAAAAAAATTCACTCTGGACCCTCTCCAAGGGTCAGGAGCGAAATTTGGAATATAGGGCTTGTCCTTTCTCTTAGCTCGCTTGTTTAGCTTCAAACCATCTTAGGAAAATACCTTGAGGGCAATTTGCTTTAAAATTGTGAGGAAAATACATGTTTTTGAGAAATTCGCTCTAGACCCTTTGGAAGGGTCAGGAGCGAATTTGTTCCTCTAGACCCAATTCTT
This sequence comes from Cryptomeria japonica, assembly GCF_030272615.1. Lineage (NCBI taxonomy): Eukaryota > Viridiplantae > Streptophyta > Pinopsida > Cupressales > Cupressaceae > Cryptomeria > Cryptomeria japonica. The sequence goes on along the minus strand of NC_081408.1, from coordinate 457,193,526 downwards.
CCTTCTTTTCACTTATCTTGCTTTAGACTTGTCTTTTTGAAACCTGTAATATCTCCTTCCTTGTGATGTTGCATTCAGTGGTCCATTGGCCTATTTCGGAGACTCGTAGGCTATGTGGAAAGGTGAATTAAGGGTTTCCATGTTCTTTGGAGTTCCGACCAAGCTTGTCAAGGGTGGAATGTGAACTTAATATTTTTAGTAAGTTAGGGTTTGGCCGTCGGGATGTTGCAGAGTTGCTAAGCTCACCAAGCTCTTTCTCTGGTTGCGAAGATCACGATTTTCGGAGCATTATTTCATGGCTTACTATTTTTAGTAAGTGGCAGTTTGGGGCATTCTATTTTTGGCAGTCCTGGACTTGGTCCTGATCCAGCACAGTTCAGTGATCCTCATTGGTCAGCCTCATCCGGATTTTGTTGATAATCAGTACTGAAGCTATAAGCAATTTAATTAAATATTATTCCTTATCCTAGGGTTATTATTTAATTATTTTATTACTGATTGATGCTATGGGAAATTGTGCAAAATATGATATTTTTCCTAAGTCATGCCTGGGCGAATTATTTGAAGATTAAAAGGAGACTTTATTTTTTATGCTTTAAAGTTTTATTATGCCAAAATCGTGGTCCTCTCTCCTTGGCGTAATTTTGACTTGGGAAGTGGGCGCCATTTTTGGGTCTACCACATGAAATGAAATGTAGTTTGAATGAGGAGAATTTGGAGGCAATTTCATTTGAATTCTAGACTTGAAAAGCTATATAAACAAGTGTTTGGCTCCTCATTTGTTGATCCAGAGAAAATATATCGTTATGCTGTTGGAATGACTCCAGACTTCTTCGAGGGTGAATACCTCCTAGATCTTTCCTTCCGATTTCGAGTGTGAGACATCACTCCTAGTTGTGGTTCGAAGTTTTGAGCTATTTGGTGATTTTTGGGTGTGTTGGTGAAGAGTTGGGTGCTGCTGCGTTTTTTTGGTGTTGCTGGTGTGTGTTGGCTGGAAGTGAATTTTGCTCGTAGCTATCTGCGTGTTGAGTGCATCATTTTGGGTGAGGGGTCGTTGGAAGCGTATCAGAGAGACAATAATTCTCCTACATTGGTGTGGCATTTGGAGAACTCCCCAATTTACGGTTGCAAATCGAAATATTCAGCCAAAACGCCATTTCCAGAATTGCCTTGGGTTGCGTGCATCGCAGTTGTTGCTCTCCAGATGCAGTTTCAAGGTATTGATTTGATTGTTTATGTTATACACTTCATTTGCATTTGGTTTGGCATGATTCCATTCAGTTTTGAGAGAGTTACAAGCATTTTAGTGGTTTTTGGGATCGCTGGTTCTGCGTTTCATTGTCTCTGATTTCAGAACAGCAAGTAATGTTTGTGGTGAGAATGTGTTACTGAATTCCTTGTTGGCATTTGCATAAAGATTGCATTAATGATATGTTATGTTGTAATGGTATTTATGATATTGTTGATATTGTTGTTATTGATATTGTCTTGTAACCGGTAGGAAGAGCTTTATGGAAGATGTTGTAAACCGGTATATATAAGTATGTGAGTTGAACCGGTAACCGGTGTATAAGGTTAAACCCTTTCTATGCAATGTAACTAGTAAACCCTACCAGTTGTTTTTTTTTTTGTTAAACCCTAACCGATTAAGTTTGTTGAAATGGTTATGTTGGTTTATTATCTGATGATGAGTGGCAATGATAATGACACGTGTGGTCATTATATGAAGATAAGTTCAGATTGTTTTGGCGTGTTTGTTTGATTGTCTAGGGAATGAGCAAAGTGGATTGCATCTAATGCAAAGCACATGATGAGTTACAAGTCCGATGAAGCGGTGATCATGGAGCGGTTGGAATTTTCTTGAAGAATGTGTATAGATTGCTATGTAAATCCAACGGTCACACTTGAATTGATTTGTTTGTAATCTCTATGAGAGAATTAGGTTTTTGTTGTGTTACCGACCTAATTGATTTATATTTAAGGTCGATGAAGTTGTTTTGTAATAGGTGTTGGCAAGGTGTTGGCAGAAATCAGTTGAGTGTGTGGTTGCCTAACCGGAGAATGAATCTACAGTTTGAGTAAAGGCAGATTAAAGCTTAAAAGGATCTGATCAAACAAATGTGGTGCTATTCAGACAGATCAAGAAAAACCTATTGTCTTCTAACAATTATAGCAGAATTGAAATCCCCTAACCGGGTAAGCTCTAACAAGCTTGGTTACTTCTTAAATCCTCTAGCAAGGTGGTCCATTAGCTTGGATTCTCAAATCCTCTACCGAGGTTACTCCTAACAAGGTATTTGTTTTTTATCAAGGCATTTGTAAATCCCTTAACCGGTTGATTCCCAACAGGATCAATTCTTAACAGGACTTATTGTAAAAGCTTTAACAGGCTTGGCTCCTAACAGGGCGAACTTCAAAAGAGTTCAGATAGCTATCTTGTGAGTCTCATCTCACCGTGGTTTTTACCTATTTGGGTTTTCCACATATAAACATTTGTGTCATGTGGTGAATGATTTTGTAGTTATGATCTTATTTGTTGATTTGATTAACTATTTAACTATTATGATAATGCATGATTACTGAAAGCATTGAGAGATGGAGTGTGTTGATATATGATTAAGCATTTGGATGTTTACAAGATTAAAGTTGTTTACTGTTAAGTTGCTATAACAGTTAACTGGTTGATGTTGAGTATTCTTATGAGTATTGATCTTGACAGTGATATTTTATTGATAAGTTTATTTTGTATGATTGAGTTTGAGATTGGGAAGTTTGTATCAGTTTGTCAATTTACTGATTCACCCCCCCCTCTCTCTGTAATCTACCGAATATTCTTTCATCATACCATCATTCCTGAGATATGTACTCCATTCTATCTTCTCTCACATCTCTATCTTTGTAAGAATTGCTTCAGTAGTACTGACCAATTCATTCTATGCTGCATTTCCCGCTGAACAAGTGGAAGAGGATGGCTTGGCCAACTGTATGTTTTGTAATTCAGCTTTGCCCTCCCACTAAGCAAGTGGTTGAGTGATATTGTCCTCCCGCTGAAATATGCGGTTGAGTGATAGTTTTATGTAAAAGTCCTCCCGCTACATAAGCGGCAAAGTGATTTGGTTCTGTTATGCTCTTGTTACCTTGGCTGGTTTACCGCCAAGTTATTTTTCTTCATCCCGCTGAAAAGTGGAAGGGGCTGGCTTGCCACCCAGTATTGTATTTGCATAGTAATTTCCAACGGATTAGTGAGCTAACAAACCCCTTATCACCGTATGCTCTCACCTTCCCACATTGGGCTCTTGGTGATCAGAAAGTGGAAGGGTTACTTTCAATAGTATTGGGGTTATATTTCCTAACTTTAACGGGTGCACTGTAATAATTGTTGTGCTCAAAAACCGAAAAAATAAGAGGGAATATTACAATTTCCACTTTTGGGCCTAGAGTCATGAGTCATTTTAAGGGCGCCCTATTGCATGTCTCCCCTGCGAACCACATATTGATCAATTGTTGACATGAACTCGAAGGGATCCTCGATCATAAGAGAAGGATAGCACAATAGAGGGAATCAGCGTACAAACCCCACTAGGTACACCACCTCATGGGAATGGTTAAGAACCACATGAGGCCAAGGGGGATGGAGTTTCTGCCCTTGGGCCTAGGGTAGGGGATATTTGGGGCACCTTATCATGTCTCCCAACTCTACCCTCGTTATGGTTGAACCCCCATGTAATAATTTAGATTTGTTATGCATTATAAGTATATGTATCCCTTAGCCCTAGAAATGGAAGTATTCTATGGATCATATCTACATCATTATCTAACTTGGTTGCAGGTTTCCAGGGCAGACTTATCTCATCTTATTCATGAGTAAGGATTATATCTATAACTATATTATGTTCCTTGTTTCATTTGGATTTGTGAATTTAGGACAAATTACAAGGTAATACCCCCATTCCACGGGGACGCGTCCCCCCCCTTTTTGGGCGCGTCCCCCCGTTAGGGACGTCTCGGTGACGGGGGGACGAGGACGCAACGTCCCCCGCCGTCCTGCCACCGCCACCCAATCACCGTCGGGACGTGGAGACGTCTCCGCGTCTCCCAGGGAGACGTGGAGACATGGAGACGTCTCCCGCGTCCCCACGCCTAAACAAACAAAAAAAGCAATTTTAAAAAAAACATTTGACTTTTGGGGGGATTAAGGGGTAACCCTAATTGGACGTGGGCCCCACCCAACCCCCCCAAACAACACAAAAGCATGTTTTTTATAGATTTAACTCTCATTTTGGTAATCTGATTTTTTTTTCCAGCAAGCTAAAGAGGAGGAAAAACTTGAAGAAGACTGATTGAAGGGGTGAGAAAAGCTGATTGCAAGTGTGATAGGAGCTAGAAGAAGCAAGAAGAAGAGGAAGAAGAAGATTCTTCTACATTTTGGAGAGATTTTTCAAGCACAAGGTAGGGTTTTTCAACTTTTTCTTGTTTTTTTTTTGTTTTTTTTTTGTTTTTTTTTTAATATTTTCTGATTTTCATTGTTCTATGTCATTTTTGGATTTTTTTTCCCTATTCATCTCAAGACTCAAAATGAGATTTGATGTTGAATCTTGAGGGCAAAATGATTCATCATTTTGCCCTCAAGATTCAACATCAAATCTCATTTTGAGATGAATAGGAAAAAAATTTTAAAATATATTGTTAAACTAGGCTGATTTTATTTTCATTTTGTGAAATGCAGTGTCAATTTCACAATGAGCTCCCAAGGCATGAGTGAAGATGACATGGAAATCCATTCTCATAGTGAGAATGATTCAGAATATGAACCTGAAATTGAGGGGGGTGACAATGGGGCTGATCCTGGAGCCCAATCTAGCTCTATGGCAAGTGCACCAGCTAGTACAGGTTGCCCTTCAGAGTTGTTGGCACCATATGCTAGGGGTCATTTTGATCCTAAGTCTCCTCTAAAACAGTTTGCTTCACGAATATCAGTACAAGGCACTGCATCACATTCAAGTGGGGGAACAAGGAAGTGGAAGTGCAATATTTGTGACACAGAATGGTTCGGTAGCATTAGTAGGGTGAATGCACACTTTCTGTTTTGGAGAGGAAAAGGCGTGAAACATTGTAAGTTTTTGGAGGAAGCCAAAAATATACAGTACAGAATTGAGTTTAACAGGATTTGGGGGGTTCCAGATGACACAAATATTTCAATGCCTACTACTTTGTCTGCTAGGGCAGCACTTCATACTTCTCATGCTTCGCAGACGGGAGGAATGATGTTTGGATCTCCATCCACTTCCACTTCTACTGCCGCCAGGGCTGGGAAACGTAAGTTGCAGACAACACAGAGCAACCCCATTACTGATATGTTTAATGTGCAGCTGAGAGATGAGATAGATGAATCCATTGGCAATTTCTTCTTTGCCAATGGCATTCCATTTCATGTTACACGGTCTCCTTATTATAGGAAGATGATGGATATGGTGGCCAAGGGAGGACCATCTTATGTGCCACCAGGGGAGACGAACATGAGGACCTCGATCTTGGATAAAAGCTATTCCAAGATCAATATTTTGATGGAGAAGATGAAGGCATGTTGGGTGGCATCGGGGTGCAGCATAGTTATGGATGGGTGGACGAACATTAGCCATCGTCCACTCATCAACGTCATGGTCACATGTGCAGAGGGCCCATACTTCCTTAGAGCAGTTGATTGTACAGGGCATCGTAAAGATGCTGATTTCCAGTTTCAGGTCCTCAGGGAGGCTATTGAGGAGGTTGGGCCACAAAATGTGGTCCAAGTAGTGACAGATGCAGCCCATGTGTGTAGAGCAGCAGGGAGACTCGTTGAGGCAGCCTATAGACAAATTTGGTGGACCCCATGTTGTGTGCATGCCATGAACAATGCACTCAAGGACATGGGGAAGATAGACTGGATTAGAGGAGTGGTCACCGATGCGAGAGATGTGCAGATGTTTATCTACAACCACCACACTTCACATGCACTCTTCAGGACCTTCGCGAAGAAGGAGTTCTTGAAACCAGTTGAGACTAGATATGCATCCTCTTTCATTCTCTTGGAGAGAATGATTGAGTTGCAAGAGGCATTGCAACTCATGGTTATGACTAATGAGTGGAATAGGTGGGCTGAGGCCAAGAAAGAGCAAGGGAGAAGGGTGAAGGAGATAGTGAAGAGTGATGTGTTTTGGACTGATGCGAAATACATTGTCTCTATCATTACTCCAGTATTCCAGGTGATCAGATATGGGGATGGGGATGCACCTAACCTTGGAGAGGTGTATGAGTGCATTGACTCTATGCTTGACCAGATGAGGGCTGCTGTGCGAGTGAAGGACCCCTCTTTAGCATTCTACAATGAGCAAATCCAGCCTATCATTCAGCGTAGATGGGACAAGTTGAACACTCCTTTGCATATGGCTGCCTTTGCCTTGAATCCTAAGTGGTACAAGGCTAGACCGGGTAGACTGACACCGATTCAGGATGATGAGGTGAAGGCGGGTTTCTTTAAGTGCATAGAGAAGATGTTTGATTCCAGAGATGCCCGCACAATGCGCACTGAGTGGGGAAGATTTGCCATTCTTAGAGGTTATTCAGATGCGGCAAAGATGGATATAGACAACATGGCACAGGAGGACCCACTTTTATGGTGGAATTGTCATGGCCCGAAATCTTTGACCACCACTCTAGCCATCCGTCTGCTATCCCAGATTTCCAGTTCTTCAGCTACTGAGAGGAACTAGTCTACATATAACTTCATCCACTCTCTTAAGAGGAACAGACTTACCTCTAAGAGAGCAGAGAAGCTTGTGGCTGTACACAGTGCTTTGCGTCTCATTGACCGCAAGACACTTATGTACAAGGAGAGTCCAGCGGCACGATGGGATGTAGAGCCAGAGGAGCCTTCACAGATTGATGAGGATGATCCTACCACTTCAGATGCAGGGCTAGTTGGTGTGAGCTTGAGGGACCTTGATCCTCAGGAGTCCAGTAGTTCCAGTGAGGAGGAGTTCGCAGATGATTAGAGGCCTCCATTAGCTACAGTTTGAGTTTTCACTTTTCAGTTTTGTCATTTTGTATTTGACTCGTCTCTTTTGTAATGCTATTGCTACACGTATTTGTATTTGGCTACTCATTGTAATGATGAATCATGTAATCATCTTTATTATTATAGACTTTGCAATGGCATCAGATATTCATATTTTCGTTTTCCTTTTTCGATATTCATATGATAGAAATGAGAAATCTCCAATTTGACAATTTCATTTTGTCAAATTTTATTTACTTTTAGCAATTAGTTACGTATCACTAATCTAAGTAATCTTGGTATTTCCTATAGTTTCATTTGAAATCTAATTCTTATACTGTTATACAGTTATACATCTTTTCAAAACTAGTTTTTCAAGTACTATATGTATATGTATAAGTATATGAGCACCACCACCCCGCCACCCCCCCCGCCGCCGTCCCCAAATATAGACCCTTGGTCCCCCCGTCCCGGAGACGCGTCCCCGCGTCCCCCTGTCCCCGACGCCCGTGGAACACTGGGTAATACAGAAAAGGGACATTACAGATTTTCACTAATGATGTCAGCAAACATTAAATCTCTGCACTTCAACATTGGAAGACTAACCAGTTTTTCATTTAATGTTGTTTACAATAGGATAAGTTCATTTATGCATATGCTATATAGATACCCAAAACTCCCATGGACTCTTCACACAAAAGTTATGCAAAATTCCAAAATGCTCCCACCTATAAGCCTATGTTGCACAATATTGGAAATGTTATTAAATCTTGTACCAACATGATGACCCGATATGAATGCAATGAGACATCTGATTCTCAGAAAGCTTTTGAAATACTGATATCTCAGATTCTATCGTTAATTCCCTCATGAGGCTCTATGAGATAGTTACTAAAAAAAATTGGCTTCCCATGTTGTCTCTGACTTCGTTAAAAATATTATCAGAGTCAAACTGGTGTTCCCTCTCTAGCAAGTTATTTTATATATCAATGAGCTTCAATATTTTCTTTAACAATACACATGCATATTAATAATGGTTTTATAGCTTCTATTTGTACATAGAATAACTCCACAATGAGATACTTATCATTACAAGATGACATATCTCATGACTAATGGTGGAATTGATTATCAAATAGCTTTGTTTGTCAATTGTCCTTTAAGCTTGTTAGTGTTTTACTATGTTTTGCAAGACAAGACAAAACATAATGATGTGTGAGGATAAGCCTCTCTTCAAATTGTGAGGGGAAACTCCCTAAAGATCAAAACTAGACCTAAACCCTAAGCTAAACTAACTGTAAACACCAAACTATGGACAATATATACAAATTTCAACACTATACAGTGTCTCCTTGGGGATTTTGTATTAATGAAATGAATAATTGAGTATATTTTTCCCTAAGAAACACGCACTGTGCTACTAACAGTTGTGACTCACGAGAAATATTTTATAGATATTATGAATGAATGCAAATTAATCTAATAGCACAAACAACACCTTCCTACTGGCTAAAGTCCTGCAATTAGATACAAACAAGATTGAAAGGAATAAGGGGGAAAGGGCGAATCCAAGGCAGACAAGGGCAAGGAGAAAGCAGATTACAACCTCAGGGACTACTGGGTGAATAGCCCCATTGTGCCTGGTGTGAAGGAAACTTAAATCTCGTGAAAATGCTGTAAATTTTGTACGAAAATGGAGGCGAGGTAGTTTCAGGGCAAAAATTTGGGTTGTTTTATTCAGTAATGGAGTGCCAAAGGGTTTTTTTTTGTTCGGAGGGCAAGGTAGGGTTTTTATATGAAAATCTCAGACTGATTGATGTAAAACCTTTTTGTTTATATTAATATAAATAAATCTTTATTACCGACCAAAAAAAAGATTGGAAGGAATAAAAACTATTTCAACATGATAAAACACGTGATTTCAAAGACTAGATAACTAGTTTGCATGCAAAGTTATAACCTAGATGAATTAACGACATCAATACAGCTTGACACTTTGTCATTTTCTTAATTTTTTCTGGATTCGATTGTGTATGCAATTTTTTGTCATCAACGTTTCAAATCACACTCCGTGATTTTTCATCTCCTTGGAGTTCTTTTTCATCCTGATGATGAATCACGGAGTGTGATTCGAAACTTTGATGACAAAAAATTGCATACACAATCGAATCCAGAAAAAATTAAGAAAATGACAGCATGGATTGTGGAAATCTCATAGCATTAACTTTTAGTCATTTCAATGGAACAATAAAATTATGAACACGATGAACCAACCTGAATAACAACTTTTGCAGCATAAGCATATAGCATCAATCATCATTTTCAATTTCTTGTGTTCACAGCACTTATTTATAGGTTACAACAAGTAATAGATTTTAAGGATTTAAAACAGTAATTGTTTATCCCAAAAAAATCATTGTTTTAAGTCGAAATGTCTAAAGCTACAAAACAGTAGAAAAGAAGGGAACTTTAAAACAAAACTACTCTAAACCTCTAATAAAATAAAGCAGCCTAAATAAACATTTTCAAATAGATTAAATTACAGTACCCTGCTTGTAAAGTCCTTAAAGAAAATCCTCATGTAACTTAACAGAAAACAAAAAGCACATTATATTGAATGTTAATTTGAACTTTGATTTACAGAATTGTTTAATAATTCCTGTCAGAAACTGCCTTTTATATGCATTCAACCATCTTAGAATAATAGTCTCTACTGTACTCAGTTCTGTACTGTCAGTTTTATGGGAATAGAAATTAGAGCAATTTCCAGTGTTTGGTCTATTGCAACTGTTACTGGAAGGAATGTACTGAACGACGATCACATTCATGTCCCAGAAATCAGTTACAGAAACCAACTAAGGTACGATCAAATCATGTAGAAATGGATTTTTTTTCATTATGTTGCATTTTAATTATCTTAGGTAATTTAGGCCCTAACGTAGAAATCCCAAAAAATCATCTGAATATGCAAAACTGTGAAGCAATATTAATACAGGAGAGGGATGAGAATGTAGACATAATGACATGGGATTTGCGGTATTGATTCTCCATTGGTAAAGCTTGAATGCCAAATTCCCCAAATGTTAACCATATTCAATGTTCAACCGAGTTATGCTTAGGGGCATTTTGTCTTAGATGGTGATATTTACATTGCAAACCAAACAATTTAGATAGGATTAGAAATCCACCATATCGATTTTGCTTCTCACCAAACACCCTGGCTTGATGTTTTGGGTGGATTTACATTTGCAAGTAATTGATCCACGCTCAAATCCCAGTAATGCATATTCTAAGGCAAAAAGCTTAAACCTCCACTTGAGAGAGGACCAACAAAATCAACCAGTTCTAAGTGCATCAACAAGCATGATGGTTTGGTCTTTGGTGTAGTGGATTCATATTTACAAGTAATTGATCTATGTTCTATAAAAATGGCAAAAATATGTTGCGCCAAAAACTGGAAACTACTCTTTGAGCAATTGGCAATGCGATATTGAAAGAGGGCCCGATTAGGTAAGAAGCAGAAGAAACTTCGTAGTACACTTGTTAAAGAAAAGGTGGGCGTACAACATAGGAAATGGAGGAAAGTTTCAGAAACCCTTAGGAATGATATCTTAAACTTTCCAAACTACTCCTATTGGAAATTTAAGGAATAATATAGTTAATTGAATTTCGGAGCGGTAAACTTATAATCTCGTAGACTAGCACCAGCACCGTAGGAGGTGCAGTGTGTTCGTCAATAGGGAATATGGACTTAAGCCAACTGAAAATGCTTTGCTCTAATGGGAAGAAAGGCTTTTACTTTTTCCATAAAGTAAGACAATAACTGAATAATATTTTCCGGCATGAGACAACTTTGCCAACAATTTTTGGGCTTGAAAATGAACAAGGAAAAGCCTAAGCTAAAAATGGCTGGAATCTGGGAAAAGGTTTCCGGAAGTATCTTACCCCTTAAGTGAACAGTAAAATATCAAGCTAAAGGTTGTTTCTAAAGTAACTTCAGTCTCGCAAGTTGACCTGCACATAGAGTGGATCTTTCTTAAGGTCTCAGATAAGCCAACGCTAAATTGGCATCGGAGACCCTGGAGATCTCCAGGGTAACTTCCTGACCGTTTAATTCGTATATTGTTCAACTTTTGTACCCCTAAGTTTGGACCTCTATCCCACGTTCAGAATTGAACTGAACCTGGCATATCCAACTAAACCTGGTGAAAAAGTATCCAGAATTCAGAGCAAGATTTAGTAACTCAAATTGCAGGATATTCAGTACACTAACGTTACGCACAGATAAAAAGAATAAAAAGTCTCTACTTGGTAGTTACAAAACCATTTACTAACCTCTGAACTGTTTTATGAAATGAGGATCTCAAAATTCGCATCAAATGCTGAGAGAAAAGTTTAAATTATCAATTCACCTGTTGAAGGATTGTAAATAGACCAGAGCTTCTTCTTGAACTCGCACGAGGCCAGAAGTATCCTTACCCAAACTCGCTCCGAGCTTTCATCCTTGTTACTCACTGCATTCAGAATTGACCCTGCAATTCCAGGCACCAGCAGAACTGGGTCCAGCTCTTTGTTAACTGTCCGTTTAGAATGGGAACCCCTGAAACATGACCAACAATCATTTTCTTCATGTATTTTCCCCATGGTTAACAATGACGCTGATTAGTAGCTTAAACCCAGAATTTCGGTTGCCTGTCGGTGCACTGCATAGATATATAGAGTCAGCTGTCGACAGGCATGTGTGTGAGGTCCTCCTTGTAATAACTCTGTGCAGGGCAGAAGCCCGTGAGTGCTAGCCCTCTCAGCTGAATTATCATCCAAATATTGTTCTTGTTGCAATGGTTATTAAACAAGATGAAGACAGGTTTGACGGATTGGTGGAAGATGAGAGATGTTGAAATGGAAAAGGAAATTCGGTTGGTATAAGTTCACACCGACCATTCAAAGGTGTTGCAGAACTCATTATGCTCTACGGCTTCCCGCAATATGAAATACTTCATAAATTCCCAACCACGCCGACAAAGTGGCAAAATCTAAAATCAGTGCGGAGAAATAAAATTCGCGTCTTTTTAGAGGGAAAACGTGGATCTTTTGATCCACTTCTAATGTGGACATTTTACGAGGCTGATAGCGATGGATTAAAATAATCTGACAAGTTGAAATAATAGAAATTTATATTATCCTTCACCACGAAAGTTACGTGTTTTGATATCCTTTTTAATTATTATTATTATTTAAATTCATGTATCCTTTTTAATTATTATTATTATTTAAATTCATGTATCCTTTTTAATTATTAATTAAATTCATGTAGCTTCGAGAGTCCGTGAAAATTACTAATGATCCTTTTTATGTTTTATTTCGACTACAGCTTAAATTTGATTTTGATGGTCATATGGTCTTATATTGTCATTTAGATACTCGTATTTAGTCATTTATTAATTATATTTAATTATTCTAGTTGGGCATTATTAAAATGGGGAGATTTCAAATAGACTAGTAAAAAATTTGTATGATTATACTTTTCTATATTCAGTCTATATATTTTTTTAACATATGTATTTAGTCTGTTACTTAGTTCTAATTTTGTGAATATGAAATTACTATTGTTTAGATGTAGTAAATTTGTATGATTATACTTTTCTATATTCAGTCTATATATTTTTTTAACATATGTATTTAGTCTATTACTTAGTTTTAATTTTGTTACTTAGTTCTAATTTTGTGAATATGAAATTAGTATTGTTTAGATGTAGTAATGAAAAGGAGATAAAGGAGACAAGAATGATGACTAATTGATTGTATATTATAATATTTATTTTTATCATATGATTATGTTGTTATTACGTCAAAGATGTTTCTTATGTTGTTATTACGTCAAAGGTGTTTCTTATGTGAGCTTTACAAGTTCAATTAAACGATCCACGATTGGTATCATCTTAGAGGCTTGCAAGCCAATAGATGGAAAAGCAACATAAATCCCACAAAATTTTATTTAAACTTGCCTAGTATAATAAATCTTAGAACTTTATATAGAAATAATTTTATTTGATAAAATATAATGTTTTTTATAATTAGATGCATAATTTTTTTTATTTTAAATTGATTTTCTTGTTAAAAGTGATTTTTTAAATAAAATAGAATGTTTTTTAGTTCCATATTTGAGATTTGAAGAGTCCAATCTAAGGATATTAAAAACGCAGGAGAGAAACTAGTTCATGGAGGTACTGAAGAACAGATTGATAAAAGAAACCTATTATAATAAAATTATGAGTGCAGTTCGTAATAAACATAGCTCTCTGTTGTTAAAAACAGAGTATTCTTTATTTTTTGTTTTCTCTGAGATCAAGATTGGTATTATTTATTTCTGAGATTATTTGGTTTGGCTATTAATTGTTTTCTCTATCAAGAATATTTAAGTTTAACAATTGGCTTAGTTTTGTCAGCTGCCAAATTAAAAGTGATTAGACCAGTTTTATAAGCTTGAAAAGATTAAAGATTTATAGAGACAAAAGGAGACCGATTTCCAATGGAGTCCACCTATAGTGTCCACTAGTAAAGGTAATTTATTTCTATTTGTGTAAAGAAAATATTAGTTCTAATGGGGAAAAAAAAAAGTCAGAAAAGAAACTGCAAATTTAATTTGTGAGAAAGATTGTTTAAAAGAGGAATTGGTGAAATTAAAAAAGGCTAATTCAAAATTGATAGAAGCTATAAGAGAGTTGAGAAAAGATGTTTATGAAAGTTCGTGTGAAAATGATAATCTTGAAAAGGAATTGGAGAAAATAAAGAATACAAATGAAGATTTGGAAAATAAGCTAAAATTGTTAGAAAAAGAAAATGAGTTATTGAAATCAAAAAGATTGGTTTGTGATGTCTCATGTGGCACAAAAGATTTGTTTCATTCCCTTGAGCAATCAATTGTACCGAAAGTTTCTTCAAGTGAAAATGGTGAAGCTGAAGGTAAGGATATGTGTGAATCTCCAAATTTTGCAGGTGCATGTTGTGATGTGAAAAACAAAGGTTGTTTTGAAAATAACGTTGGTTTGAAGATCATGCGGAAAATGAGTTACAAAGGAAGAGGACTAGGAAAGCATGGACAAGGCATTAGAGAACCAGTTAAGCCAGATATGAGGCCCAAGTATGAAGGCTTAGGATATGTTAAGAAAGAGAGATTTGATGTTGCTAGTGTTACAAGCTCATGCAAATCAACTGAAATAATTCAATGTTCACATTGTCATTGAGAAGGACATAAAGCAGAGAATTGTTGGGATCTTCATCCTTGTTCAATTTGTGGGTTGAAGAATCATTGTGAAAAATTATGTTGGAATAGAGAGATGAATGAATAATCTACAAAAGGTTGTATGCAGATTGATTATGGTTGGATCGATGGATCCTGTTGGCAACAACTAACAAATATGTTTAGACGGTTGTATAAGCCTAAATATTCGCATGTGAACAGAAGAAGTGATCGGGCACAGTTTGGATGTTCGAGTCAAGTAGCTAATGACTGCTTGCTATGATTGGCACATTGAAGTGTCATGATTTTTCTCTATGATAGCTAAAGGAAGGGAAGGCTTTGTGATTTCTCATAAACGAGAGAAATGAGTTGCACAGTGAGTTGCAAGATTTTGGAGAAAAGATTCAGTTTGTCAAAGCTTTGAGATCAAATTGTGAGTCTCAACATCAAGGGAGAGTATGTTGGAAATTGATGCTTCGACATGAATTTGAGGGAACATGCAGTTCCACCACTTCTATTTTTTTGTCATTCACTCCATGAATCTCATTCACCACATGCATAATTTTATTTTTAGATTGATAATCTATTTTTAGTTTGCATGAGTATTTTGGATCCACTTGTTTTCATGCATATTGAGAGTGTTTTTTCTCTCCTATTTTTAGTTGCATGCTATATTTTATTGTAAGGAGTTGAGAACTCTATAAAAAGACAATATTGTTGCTATTTATTATTAAGTCTGAGAAAGATCTCTCAGTTGTAATCAATTATGAATGATTGAATAAAAGTTTCTTTTGTGTTTGTGTCAAAAGAATTTCTTGTCTCTATGTTTCTTTATCCTCTAATTCTAATATAAAATGATTTGCATGCAAAAAGAAATAAATTAGTGTTAGTGTAATTATTTATTCTTATAGAATATAATTACACTTTGCTTAAGTTGACTTAGGATAATGCATCTCATCATAGTTTGGATATGAGACACTTTGGGAAGTGTGCACATAGGGATGATGCTTGTAGGAGAAATTCCACCTTTTGTGGTCTTATCTTGTTTTTACATTCCACATTCGGTGGGTGATCCACCTCTTGTGGAATATTATATTATTTCTCCTACCTACCCTTGCATATTCTTACCTACCCTTGTTTCTCATTGAGCCACATGTCATGATTGTGTGCTCGCATATCCATTTGGCCTTGCCTATATAAGCAGGCTCATCTTCATTGTATTGGTTAATCCAATTGATCATATTTGCATATTGATGAGAATATAGTTTGCTCTTTTCAACCTATTGTCTCTCTTTTTTGTGATTTTCATTGTTCCCTTGATCTTGGCAAAATCTCACATGGTATCATAGCCATTAAGGCTTCATTGATTAGTTATTGGGAGATATTTTTTAGGGCTTCATTTTTGGATCTGAGGTGTTGCACATTTTGGGAGCATCCTAAAGCATTTTTGACCTCACCATTGCATCTGGAAGGTCATTTCCATAAAAATCGAGTATAAATTCGCCTATATTTGGCGAAAGTGCATTTTGGGGCATCGGAGGAATTTTTACCCAATTCGGGTAGTACGGTATGGATTTGTTTAAAAAAAGAAAAAATTGTTTTCTGCGAAATATTTTATATATTGTTTATTTATCTACAGAAAAAAAAAATTGGGGGCATATTGTAAAGTTTTTATTAAAAACATTCGAAAAAAATCAAATTATTATATTGGGGGGGGGTAGTTACCCCCGCTCCGATCCGTACTCCCTTCATAGCTTTTTGCAGGGACACCCTCCCCGACCACCATAATGCCTACATGGCTCTCACCCTCTGTAGCCTACATAGTCACCACTATCGTCATTCTCTATCACGGCCTGCACAGCCCAGTCAACCCCGCCACCACCCTATCCGCCCGGCCGTCGCCCAGTCAGCCTAGCCACCACCTTGTCCACCCGGTCACGTTGCTCCTTCCCAAGCGGCCATCTCCTGTCGGGCACCACAACAATGCATAGACCTGTTCCACGTTTACGCCAACTCAGCAGTCCTGTCAGGCCGCCCATTGGACACCACATCAGCGTACGACAACACAGTCAACTGACACAGTCATCGGTCTAGTCATCCATACAGACGACCACGTCATTTGTCCTTCAATGCCACGTTATCTGCCACATCAGTCGATCGTACTTCCATGCCAGCTTGTCCGTACAATCAACAAGGGGGTGCGACGGTCTTGTGACGGCCATACATACATCAAATTTATCATAGCGTTTTGCTGACGTCAACACTGCGACAACACTTTTGAAAAATTTAGACCCCCTCTCCATTTGAGTTTTTTATTTTGTAGTCCAACTTTGAAAGCTCATAACTTGGTCATTTTAAGGCCTTTTTCAGTACAATTTTTTTATTATTTGGGCTAATATTTCGTGCTCTCCCCAATGGTGTGGTTATTTTCTAATTTTGGTGGACAAATTTTTCAAAATTTCCAGTTTCTCACAATTGTACCTATCCAATCCTCGAATTTGCAAATTCAAAGGCTTCGTTTGGGCTCATACAACCTCCTTTCTAGGTACCATTTTTTTTAAAGTGCGCAACTTTTCATCTACTTTCACGTGGTGCTATCAGTTTTTCACCAAATTGGGTAGAATTTGTACTTTCAAAAATAGGCATTTTTTGGCCTACTTGGTACTTGTAATTTGCTTGGATCTTAGTTTAGATCTCTTGCATTATCAGTTTGAGTCTCTTTTGGCCTATTTGAGGCAGTTGTAAAGTTGAAATCAGAAGTCCACTTTGACATTTTTTGCAAGTGGCCCATTGTACACACACTAAGTATAAAGTGCCAAATCATCATTTTTTATTTTTATTTTTTTTTTGGGGGGGGGTGTCTTGTGTGATCGTGTCTCTCTTTCCTTATGCTTTTTTCATATTTTTTGCTATGGGTTCTCATAAATTTTCACCCTTAACTTGACATAACTATGCATCATGGAAAATCAAAGCATGGAGTAAACTAATGGAAAAAGGACTCATGCATTATCATAGATGGAACAATAACGACACTAGTAGATCCTAAGGTTGATCCTAATGCTCAATTAGAATGGCTCACTAAAAATTGCATGACTCTTGGAACTTTGAGAAACTATGTATCAGATGACCTCATTTTTCACATTGAGAAGTGTACCACAATCAAAGAGGCTTGGGATATCTTTCAGAAATTGCATGGTCAAGTTGATGAAATCAAAGGCTACAAGATTGACAATGAGCTCACCAACTTGGATCCCAAGAGTTTTGATACAATCCAAGATTATGTCACTAAGGCAAATGAGCTAAGAGCAAAGCTTAAGGATTTTGCAATTGACAAAAAGGATGTTCAATTGATATTCAACTTGTTGGACAAGCTTCCAACCGAATATGCAACATTTGTTTCTAGCTTCCAAACCCATCGCTTGACAATGGGAAGTTCCTACACTATGCCTACATTTGATGCTTGCAACTTGAAATGTTGATGTTGGAACAATCTAAGTTGTTGAACATAGGGATTCTCAAGACTTTAAAGTCCAAGGCTTTGGTGGAAAATCAAGGGAATCGAGGGAATCAAGGCAAAGGTTCCAATAAGAAGTAGAAGCAATCTAAGTCAAAGCCACATCAGGAAAAAGGACAATCATCCTCTCCATCACAAGGTGATTCTTCATCCTCTTCCAAGAAGGGGAATACACCTAAGAAGGAAAAACCAACTTGTGCTTATTGCAGGAAGTATGGTCATGATGGGAATCGTTACCACACCAAGCAAGTTGATGAGTTGACAAATCTCCTTAAGAAGAACATCATCACTTTGCCATTTGCCTACAACAAGAAGGAATCATCTCCTTCCACTTCCTCACAATCTAAGGGAAAAGGGAAAGCATTTATGGCTAAAGCAGGTTCTTCACAACAGTGGATACTTGACTCAGGTGCCTCTTATCACACGGGTTCTACAAAGGAGTAGTTTTCTTCATTGGAGCCATCTAAGGTACCTCACATTTACATAGGTGATGATACACAAGTTGAGGTAGAAGGGAAAGGTTCGGTTGACATGGATGATGGAACATTTGAGGATGTTCTTTGTGTTCCTAACTTGTCTATCAATATTCTCTCTATCTACCAAATCACTCACTATTGGAATGGGAAAAAGGTTGAGTTTACACCTGATTCAGTTGTGGTAAAAGAACTTGATAATGATGCCTTGGTAGCAATGGGACAAGTCAATGACAATTCAAGGCTTTATTCATTCTCCCACTTTGTGCCAAGATCGCCTTCTATAGCCTTGCTTACTCATTCAAATTCAGAAAGTAAGCTATGGCATGAGCGGTTTGGTCACCTCAACTACCGCTATCTTCACCAGCTTAGCACTAAAGACATGGTCACAAGTCTACCTCGAATCAGTTTTTTAGAGGGTGTATGTTCAGGATGTTCCATGGGAAAGCATCCTGAAGAGAAGTTTGATAAGGGGAAAGCTTGGAGAGCTTTGGAAGTTCTTCAACTTGTTCACAATGATGTAGCAAGTCCATTTCCATCACCTTCATTTAGCAAGGCCCGCTATGTCCTCACCTTCATTGATGACTACTCCTGCTTCACTTGGGTCTACTTTCTTGTTCACAAGAGTGAAGTGTTTGACAAATTTCTAGCCTTCAAGGCTCATGTGGAGAAGCAATCAATGAAAGTGGTCAATATCCTTCGCACATATAATGGAAGGGAATATGTGAACAATAGACTTAAGGAGTATTGTACACTTGAGGGTATTGATCTTCAACATTCAACTGCCTACACTCCGCAGTAGAATGGAGTTGCAGAAAGAAAGAACAGAACTCTTAAGGAGATGGATAGTTGTATGATACATGCACATTCTCTTGATCCTGCCTTTTTGGCAGAGGCTATTAGTTGTGCCGCACACATCCAAAATTGCCTTCCTCACAAAGCTTTGAAGGGTATCACTTCTTTTGAGGCTTGGGTTGGTAGGAAACCAGTTGTGAGACATTTCAAAGTCTTTGGGTGTCCAGCATGGTCTCACATTCCTCCGCAGAAATGCAAGGCATTGGAACCTCAAAGTAGGCCTTGCATTTTTGTTGGATATCCCGAGGGTGTTAAGGCATATCGATTGATGGATCGAGAGACATATGAGGTGTTTATTGAGAGGAGTGTTCATTTTGAGGAAATATCTCCCATCTTAGCCTCACTTCCTCCTCCACCTTCCTCTATTATGGATGGTGATTAGAGTGATTTAGATGATGAGACTCCTTCAACTCTGACTCACGGGGTTACACCTCTGTAGAGTCCACTTGCAGTTAAGGAGCCTTGTCCTCCACCTCCACCTAGACCTCGTTGGGCTCAACAGACACTTGAGTCAACGAGTTCTCTTGTTGGAGATCCTTCAAACACACGGAGGACTTGATCACAACATCGGGAGCTTCCACATGCATACATTGCTACCGCTTCTGATCCATAAACATTTCAGGAAGCATCGGGGGTTCCCAAGTGCGACCAAGCTATGGAGGAAGAGTATAGTTTCTTGATGAGGAACAACACTTGGGAGTTAGTCCCTCTCCCTGAGGAGAGAAAGATGGTTCGATGTAAGTGGATCTATCAAACCAGGTTTGCAACAGATTGTAGTGTGGATAAGTATAAGGTTAGATTTGTTGCAAAAGGTTTCTCACAGGTTCCAGGTATTGACTATATTGATACCTTTGCACCTGTAGCCAAGATGGACTCCATTCGCTTTCATCTACACTTGCTATTATCGCAACTCATGGTTAGGATGTACATTAGATGGATGTGAAGAGTTATTTTCTTCACGGGGATCTTGGTGAGGAGATTTATATGGAGCAGCCACAAGGTTTCATCTAGGATTCTTCATTGGTTTGCTGCTTGAGGAAATCTATCTATGGCCTTAAGCAGGCCCCTAGGGATTGGTATGCCAAGATGGATTCCTTCCTTCTCTCCATAGGATTCACTAGGTGTCATTCTGATTCGAATGTCATTTTGCGACAAGATGACTCACACTTGATACTTGTTCTCTATGTTGATGACTTAATCATTACAGGGAACACCTCGTCCATCATTAGCAGTGTCAAATCTGCTTTGCATGACATATTTGCTATGATTGACTTGGGTCTTTTGCACTACTTTCTTGGGATAAAGATTTCATAGTCACCTTCTGAGATTACACTTTCACAGCCCAAGTATTCTCTTGATCTACTTGCACACTTTCACGTGGCTATTTGTAAGCTTGGACCGACTCCCTTTCTTTCAAGGGTCAAGTTTGAGGCTAAGTGTTCCACTCCACTAGTTGATGCCACATTGTATCGTCATCTTGTCGGTAGTCTCATCTACTTGACTCACACATGCCCTGACATTTTATTTGTGTTTGGCATGGTTTTCATGCTTTATGTAGGAACCACATGAGCTTCATTGGAAAGCCGCCAAACGCATCTTACACTACATACAAGGTACACATCATTATGGGATTCAATATGCAGTAGGCACAAGACTTCACTTAGTTGGTTACACAGACTCTGATTAGGTTGGCGATCTTGATGATCATAAGTCTACTTCAGGTTACAACTTTCATCTTGGTTCGGGCCCCATTTGTTGGTAGAGCAAGAAGCAGCATGCTATTGATATCTCTTCGACTGAGGTTGAGTATCGGGGGGTTGTTAACGCAATGACTGAGGCTATTTGGCTTTAGCATATTCTCACGGAGTTTGGGTTCTCCACTCCACGACTGACAATCCTACATTGCGACAATTAGAGTTCTATTGAGATCTCAAAGAACCTGGTCCAACATCAGAGGACCAAACACATTGAGATTCATATGCACTACATCAAGGAGCTGATTCAGGAGTAGGTCATTGATTTGCAGTATTGTCCTACAACGGAGCAGATTGCAAACATATTCGCCAAACCCTTCACTGAGAGTATGTATCGTCAGTTGCAAGCTCTCTTGGGGGTGTAAGATGTTTCCTCAAGGGGGGCTAGCTGACTTCTCCTTCCTCTCTTATTGGGGGGGGTGTTCCTCTTTGAGGTTTTGTCCTTCTTCTTTGAGAGTCCCTTTGTACATATATCTCTCTTTTGGGGGGGAGTTTTTTCCCACAAGGTTTTCTCCCTTTCTCTGTTTGTGAGAGATTGCATTGCATAGGTTTGTTTCCATTTGCATATTGTACATGGGTACCTATCATGGCCTAGTGGCCAGGACTCATCTTGCATTGTTGACTTGAGTCTTCATTCCCCTAAGTTGCACTTAAGGGAGCGTGTTGGTGTAATTATTTATTTTTATAGGATATAATTACACTTTACTTAAGTTGACTTAGGATAATGCATCTCATTGTAGTTTGGATATGAGACACTTAGGGAAGTGTGCACATGGGGATGATGTTTGTAGGATAAATTCCACCTTTTGCAGTCTTATCTTGTTGTTACATTCCACATTCGGTGGGTGATCCACCTCTTGTGAAATATTATATTTGTTTCTCATTGAGCCACATGTCATGATAGTGTGCTCACATATCCATTTGGCCTTGCCTATATAAGCAGGCTCGTCTTCATTGTATTGGTTAATCCAGTTGATCATATTTGCATATTGATGAGATTATAGTTTGTTCTTGTCAACCTATTGTCTCTTTTTTTTGTGCTTTTCATTGTGCCCTTGATCTTGGCAAAATCTCACAATTATAATAAATCTAGATTTTAGTCTTTAACTTATTCTAAAATTATAATTAGTCATTATTATTATATTTAATAAAAAATTGATTTTATTTAATTTTTTGTATTAGATAATAAATGTTTATGAATTTTAAAAATTATAATTTATTACAATTTTAAAATTAATTATAAGCTTAAAAATATTATGGTGATTTGATTAATAATTTTAGATCCAATAATACTTAATCCCATAGAGAAATGGAATTGTACTTAAAAGCACTTAAAATATTTATTATTAATGTCAAATTCATAATAATCCTAACCATAACCCTTATATTACTTAATTATGGTTTAATTTTAGCACAAGGTGCACACTGAACCAATTTAAAAAGAAAAAACCATAACTATAGTTAAATTATTAGGCACAATACAATATCTAAAGATCTTATCTAAATAATGCAGGAAAATACCCTAACTAACTACATTATGCATCATTTAAGATATGATAAATCTTAAGGTTAGGATTTGGATTGTGATTCAATTAATGTTAACGATGTTTGTAATCTATTAATTAGGTTTTTTAGGTACATATTTTATTAATATTTTAGATCTAATAAATTAAAAAAATTGTTTTATTTTTATTCAATTTTTTTAATTAATTTTTTTTTTTGATCGGTTAATTTGAAATATTTATTATTTATTATCATTTTAAAAATTATTATTTTTATTAATATTTGGATTTTTGTATATTTTAGTTTTGCATTTATTTTATTCTATTTTAATTTTAATTTTAATTTTATTTTGAATTATTTATGTCTTTTTTTTACGAAATTATAAATAATAATTAAAAGTTATTAGAGTTAATTTAATTTATAATTTTTTATCTTATTAAACTTTAATTTATTGTAAAACAATTATATTTTGAATTTTTCTTTTAATTTATTTAATACGATTAATTTATTTTTCGATCACTCTCTCTCTCTCTCTCTCTCTCTCTCTCTCTCTCTCTCTCTCTCTCTCTCTCTCTCTCTCTCTCTCTCTCTCTCTCTCTCTCCTCTTTGTGTTACTCCCTCCTTCTATATCTATTTATTTCTCTATCCTCTCTCTCTCTCTCTCTCTCTCTCTCTCTCTCTATATATATATATATATATATATATATATATCTCTCTAAATCTTGTTCACACATTCCTTGTTACTTCTCGACATCTCTATCTCAATATCTTACACTTTCACACATACTCTTTGTTTCTCCCTCTCTATCTCTATCTCTCCCCCCTCTGTCTTCTTCTCTCTATTACCTCCTTTATCTCTCCCTTGCTCCCTCTAGCTCCATCTTTCGGTCTCTCTTCCTCTCCCTCTTTATATATATCTCATTATCTACATTTTTCTTTTTTAAGTCATGTTTGGATCCCCATAACTGGATGCATAGTTCAATTTAAGCTATCACTTCTTGATTGAGAACTTGGTTGCACAAACAACATCAATTTATAAATGATCTACCAATTGAACGTACACACTGAACAAATGTTTACAAAATACACCAAAAGTTTCCCTAATTGACCTTCCACACCTCTTCAACGTATCCATTGCACACCAAATTGTGATTGCTAATTATTATTTGACTATGGTATAGTTGATTTATGTGGTGATATCTTATTTGGATGTACATATAAGATTAATTTGATATTTGAAGATGTTATATAAATATTATTCTATTTGGATATATTAATAAGTTTAATAAATATGTTGCAATCATTTTGGTCTTTTTTAATTAATATAAATGAAGAGGGTCCTAACTCTCATTTGATTGATAAAAAAAGTGTAAGAAATGTGGAGATCATAACTCCAAGAAAAGAATTAAAAGGAGATAAGGAAATCCAATAATCGTGTTACCACAACACATATAAATTCCAATGGTCACCTCAATTTTATTCTTAATATTAAACTTGTAATTAATTAATTTATTGCCTTTGGGAGATTAGAAGCCTAATTAAATTAATATGTTATTAATTTTCCCTAGGCTTGTTATTATTGATAACTTGGGTTGATCCTAAAGATTTTTATATATATTAAGGATAGTTCAAAGAAGCTCAATACATCAAAGCATAGATATTATGTCTTTGATCAACAAAGGGACTAATCACCGAACTGTATCTAAACTAACACTAGCAGCTAATACTATGATAATGACATATATTAATCTTTATACATTTCTTCACATCAAAAAAATTTGTATCAAGAGTTTTACAGACATAACATCATAGGTAGAAGAGGAACAAGCTTTGAATAAGATGCCATGGGTCCCATGACCCAATGATGTTGTTGTTGCATTCTCCTTTATCTGTGTCAAAAGCTCCAAAAGGAGGATCAATAGCCTAAGAAACTTCTGTGGCTGCCTCCAAGCTAGGTGCATGAGGTCCATAAGAGGCCATACTCTTTTTGTTTTCTTTATCAATGTTGATTCATTTGTCTTTGACCAGATGTTTAAGCATCTCCCGCTCTTTTGGATCAAGCATTTCGTTGTATGTGTTGAAGTAATGAGTTGATTGGATGTCGACTCTATATATGATAAGGGCATCTTCCTATAGTAGAATCATAAATCTGCTTTTGGGAATCTCAAGTACGACAGATACCTATGACATGATAAAATAGTGGGTGAGTGTTTTATTAAACTTAGCAAGTACCCTCTTCCTCCCTTGGAACACTTCATCGTTTATCTATTTCTAGATGAACCAAAGTACCTCAGTTGTAAAAATAGACCAAAAATAGTTAAGTTTAGCATCAAACATATCAACATAACCAGCAAGGACTTCGATCCAAGTAAAACCAGGATGAGAGTTCCAAGAAATAGGAGATCCAAAGAACAATGACCAAAAAATACAAGCAAACTTGCAATTAAAAAAGAGATTATCTATAGTTTTAGGGATAAGACACAAAGGACAACAGAGAGGTGTAGTACCCACTTTGGATTAAACTAGACCTACAACAATTTTTTTGAGCAATAAAAGCCACCTAAAGCAGGGCTTTTTTAGGTTCAGAGGGTTGGTGCCAAAACAAGTCTATATATATATGGAAACATAAAAATAGAGAACAATTTTCATGTGCAAAGACAAGCATTTGACAAGACTATAGACTTCATCATGCATGGACAATTATGTGAGTGGGAAGACAACAATGTAGTCAAACTATACTTTAGAATAACAACATAGGTGCACTAGTGTCCAAAGTTGTAATGGTAGCAAATTAGAAAATGAATCATGAAGTGTTAGTTTCATATACAATGTTTGTGATCTTCACTCAAGACCCAAAGAAACTCAAAAAATGCATTTAAAAAAATTATAAATATAGCTTGTATGAGAGCATTGAATCATTAAAGTTTAGAGAATAAAGAATATTTTATGTTTCTATTTGTTGGAAGACAATTAGTAAAAGTCAAAGGCAAGTTTTTGCACTTGATTAATAAATGAGAGTATTCAAGGTACGTTGTCACTACCAAAGTCATAGGTTCCTCCTCCATATTAGAGGTTTTATAAGGTAAAAAAATATTATGTTGTAAGTTATACATAATTCTAATACAGTGATCTTAACTCTAATACCTTATTATTTAATTTGATTGATTTCTAATCCCAAAATTTAAACTTATAAATTATGGATTTGTCAGTTTTAAACGTGTTTTAGAGGTGTATTAGTCAAAGAGAATATCCCTTCAGAATTAATGGATAAGAATTCATATAAGTTTTTGGTATGGAAAATTTTTAATCATAATGTAACCCTTAGAAGATTAAAATCCTCTAAAAGAAAGCTTAAATGACTGTGAGAAGATAAAGGATTGAGAAGAGATCTAGAGAGTGAGAGAGACTCGAAAAGTAAGTATATTTTCAAGTGATGGAATTGAAGTAAGTCTTTATAACCATATAGTTTGATAATTTATTTTGTTGCATTCTTTTTCTTAAACTATGTTGTTGTTTTTTTATCGATAATGAGTATTTTATTGCTAAAGGAAAAAGTACAGAAATATCAAAAAGATGGTGGAATCACCAACCACCAAACCACCCTCCAAAACTTCCTTTAAGCATCATTTTTACAAAGTTTACATGGCATGCAAAAATCATCTACCAACCCGAGCCAAGCAAAAAATCCCACAGTTTCCATGGCGTCTATAAACATATTACAAAAACAAAGATTAAACTCTCAAACTAGAAAACAAGACATAAAAATCAAGAACTACTTGGGTCAGAATTCTAGGTCAGCACATCCCTCATCTTCCTTTCCTCGACCTCAACCTCCGGTTCATCAACTCCCTTTCCTCCTCCTAAGCCTGTTGAATTACCTCCTCCAAGTCTATGATCTACACAAACAACTTCAATGCTTCCCACCCTCGTCATGCCTCCTCCCTGAATCTATCTTTCAGTGCATCCTCCCGCATCCTTAAAAAGGTTATGTAATGCCTTTTCATCACTTGGTGGAAGCCAACAACACCCTCGCAGATGTCAAAACCTGCACCAGGCACTGCCCACTCTAGGATCTCCATGTTCAGAAGGAATTCCTTCGGAACAATAACCTTCAACACCTTTCGAACCGGTTCAATGGAAGTCTCCAAGTCAAGTACCCAAGCCATGATGAGTGAAAACATGTCCATTCCAACACTTGTTGTTTTTTTGGTTTTTCCTGTAATTAACCTAAGCTTTCACTCAAGCCATTAACAATAATAAAAATAAAAATAAAAATCATCATACAATTATAGCATGTACATGTCATGACTCACACTTGCACACATGATATCAAAAACTAAATAACATCGTGACTAAGGAACATTATGACAAAACCAAGTGCATGACCACATTGGGTCAATGAACAACAACATAAAATAATACTAGTGGAAGAATTGCAATTATCATGAGGTGAACACTTTTGGATGAATAATTGAGATGATAGATATTTCTTTAACATGATGATAGGTTACATGACCACCATCATTATCTTAAGAATACTGCAAAATTGGTACTTTGTCTCAACCCCCAAACCAAACAATATCTAACCACTATACATACATACATACATGTGTATATATATATATATATATATATGTATGTATATATATATATACATATATATATATATGTATGTATACATATGTATATGTATACATATGTATATATACATATATATATATACATATGTATATATGTATATGTATATCTATATATACATATACATATATACATATGTATATATATATGTATATATACATATGTATACATATACATATGTATACATACATACATATATATACATATGTATATACATATGTATATATACATATGTATACATATACATATGTATACATACATATATATATATATATACATATGTATATATATATGTATATATGTATATGTATACATACATATATATACATATGTATATACATATGTATATATATATGTATATATACATATGTATACATACATATATATATATACATATGTATATATATATGTATACATATACATATGTATATATATATGTATGTATACATATACATATATACATATATATATACATATGTATATATATATATATGTATGTATACATATGTATATGTATACATATGTATATGTATACATATGTATATATACATATATATATACATATGTATATATGTATATGTATATGTATACATATATATATGTATATATATACATATATATGTATGTATGTATATATATATGTATATGTATATATACATATACATATATATGTATATATATACATACATATATACATATATACATATATATAGATACATACATGTATACATACATATATATATATATGTATATATATATATATATGTATATGTATATATGTATGTATATATATACATATGTATGTATGTATATATACATACATACATATATATGTATATAAATAGAAGGGCGTTAAGAGGCCCTCGCCATACTGAACCCCAGGCATCTGTTTTGGGAGGCCCCTAACAAAACTATATTTCTTGGGCCCATCCCTAGGATCCCTGCCATG